>NW_022436976.1:28058356-28108261 GCF_009761245.1 Sapajus apella | reverse complement strand
AGAGAATTTAGAGAAGACCTAAATAAATGAAAGGATAAGCTATATTAGTGGACTGGAAAACTCAATCAAAATTATAGTAGATATTTTAAAAAAGAAATTGTCAGGCTAATTATAAAATGTATATAAATATTTAAATACCTAATATGGCCAAATCAATGTTGAAAAAGAACAAAGTTGGAGGACTTAGAATATTCTATTTCAAGACTTATCATGAAACTGCAGTGATCAAGGCAGTGCAGACAGTAAAGCATTGTCATATAAATAGACAAATACATCAATGGAGCAGAATAGTGTCCAAAATAGGCCTGCACATATATAATCAATTGATTTTTTTTTTTACCATGTACAATGGCAGTTTAATGGAGAGGGAATAGCCTTTTCACATAGCAGTGGAACAATTAGATGCCCATTTGCAAAGGAAAAAAACATGACAACCTCACATCATATACAAAAGTTAATTAAAAGAGATCGCAGACATAAACGAAAAATCTGAGACTGTAAAACTTCTAGAAAGAAACATAGGAAAAATTCTTTGTAATCTCGGATTAGGCAAAAATGCTTTTATAGGACACAAAACATAAATCATAAAAGAAAAAAATTGATACATTGAATGTCACTAACATTAAAATCTTCAGCTTTTCAAAAGGAAATTATTAAGAATATTAAATGGCAAAATACAGCCTGGTAGAAAATATTTATTTTCAAAACACATATTTTTAAAGGACTTGTATCCAGAATGCATACAAACCTCTTAAAACTCAATAAGACAACACAATTTTTAAAATGAGGAAATGATTTAATATGTACTTTATCAAAAAAGAGATGAGAATACCAAATAAGCAGCTGAAAAAATACTCAGTATCATTCATCGTTATGGAAATAAAAATGAAAACATAATTAAATACCACTAGACACCTATTATAATGATTGTTTTAAAAAGAAAACAATTGTGAATATCAATTGATAGAGAAAATATGGAGCAAGTGGAACTCTCCATATTGGTGAAAAGTAAATGTTACAATCTCCTTGGAAAACTGTTTAGCAGTTTCCTACCAAACTAAATACATGCTTACCCAATAATCCAGCAATTCCACTCTTAGATATTTTTCCAGGAGAAATAAAAACATATGTCCACACAAAGACTTGTACATGAATAACATTAATATTGATAGTAGCTGTATTTATATTTCCCCAAACTGGAAACAATACAAGTGTCTAAACCTGATGAATGGGTAAAAACATTGGATACACTCATACAATGGGATACACTCAGCAATAAACAGGATCGTACGAGTGATACCTGCAGCAACAACATGGATAACCTTAAAATCATGATGCTAAGTGAAAGAAGACAGACACAAAAGGCTATGTGCTATGTGATTACATTTATATGACATTCTACCAAAGGTCAAACTGTCGGGACAGAAATCAAATTAGTGATTGCCAGGAACTAGAGGTCACGGAGAGCACTAACCACACAGAAGCATGGAAGAAGTAACTTTTGGGGCAATGAAAATATTCTACGTATTTCCCACCCATGCTTAAGAGAGAGAGTCTCTTTGCTCTGAGTGAACTCTAGAGTCAGGTAGACCTAGTGTGGATGCCAGCTCTGCCACTTCCTGATGGAACTCGGGACAACTCACTTTTCCTTCTCTGAGCCGGATTTTTCTAACTACAAAGGCAGGAGGAGAAGTTTTACTTCATATAGTACGCATGTGTATATTGCAGATAGGTGTAAATGGTTGTTGACTGGGACTCTATCTTGCTTCAAAATTGTCAGCTGGAACTCCAGGTTGAGACAAAAGGATTCATATCTAGGAGCTGCCACCAAACATTGAGGTCAGACATTTCCCTTAGGACTTATTTAAAGCAGCAAAACTGACTTTGCTGTCACTCCCATACGCACAACTTCTCAACCTCTACCAACTCCCCCCACCCTTCACTTAAACAAACAAAACAAAACAAAACAAAATAAAAATCTTGGAGAAGAGGGCTGAGGAGGAAGCAACTAAAGGCTTTCAAAGGGTTGAAAGCTTAGTGCAGAGGCCTTTCCTTCACCTCCCTGAACCACGACCTACCACCACCTGTCCCCAGGGAAAAGGAGAAGAGGTGCCAGGAAGATCCTCCCCACTCACCTCCAACCCCTGCCACCAAGCAAGGGGTGCCTGCAAGGGAGTTCTCTCTGAGATATCTATTTATGCTGCAGACCAGCCAAGTTGCTTCTTGGGCCCATGTGAGAAGTGGTAGAAGGGAATTGGGAGAGATGGTAGGAAACAGAGGGTATCGTCCCGAATCAGCCTGTCTTCATCAGTTCAGGCTGATATAACAGAATACCTTAGACTTACACAACAGAAATGGGTGACTTGAACAACAGAAATCTATTTCTCACAGTTGTGGAGGCTAGATGTCCTAGATCAGGGTACCAGCATGGTTGGGTTCTGGTGAGGACCCTCTTCATAGTTCTCTGTTTTCCTCCTATGTTCTCACATGGCAGGGAGCAGAGAAAAGGAAAGCAGGTTCTCTGGTGTCTCTTCTTATAAGGGCACCAACCTATCACAAAGACTTCATCCTTATGACCTAATTGCCTCCTAAAGGCCCCACCTCCAAATACCATCACACTGGGGCTTAGGGTTTCAACACATGCATTTTGGTGGGCACAAACATTCAATTAATAGCACAGTCTTCACTTACTCCTATGGTTTGATGTAGCAAGGATGAGTAATTATCTGTGGGTCAGACGTCACATAAGTCAGGTAGGTATGGGCTGTCTTGATATCTGACCAAGAACATTTCTTGCCAGGAAAGGAGTTTCAACAAAGAAGTTTTGCTGTGACCGGCCAAGGTGTAGCAGAGGTGGAGCAATGTAGAGTGTACCACACTGAGCCCTGTTAAGAACCCCACATATACACCTTCCCAGGTCAGCATTTGGTTATATGCCTAACAGGAAGCACCAACAGACCATAAGAGGGTAAGCCACAGAAGCAGCAACAAGCCAAGAGAGTGGAACTATTTTCATGAGCTAGTAAGAAGGTAGTATTTGCCCTTCCTGCTCTGTTGCGCTTCTGATATGGTTTGGCTGTGTTCCCACCCAAATCTCATTTTGTAGTTCACATAAGCCCCACACGTCATGGGAGGGACCTAGCGGGAGGTAAGGTAATTGAATCATGGGGGCAGTTACTTCCATGCTGTTCTCATGATAGCAAGAGAGTTCTCATGATATTTGATGGTTTCATAAGGGGCTTTCCCCCAACCTTTGCTCTGCACTTCTTGCTGCTGCCATGTGAAGAAGGACATGTTTGCTTCCCCTTGCACCATGACTGTAAATTTTTTGAGGCCTTCCAGCCCTGTGGAACTGTGAGTCAATTAAACTTCTTTCCTTTATAAATTACCCAGTCTTGGGTATTTCTTCGTAGCAGCATGAGAACAAACTAATACATCCTCCAACTCCCAATATCAGAGAAGATGAGTATGGGAAAGACAAGTAGAAGTATCCCAGAACCAGCCCAAAGCTACTTTCTCCTACTGTTCCTAAGTCACAGTTCTGGCCAGCACAGAGGAGGGGCAAACAGGGAATTTAGTATGAGATGGGAAGTATATATTGGATGAACCTTCAACACAAGAAAATGATTGAAAGGTTGAAGATTATGCCCAAGATATCTATTGCTAACAAATCAGAAAAGGAGATTTTACCAGCATGTTGCAGTGAATGGGGAAAAACATGACATTTATACATGCCTAAATTTGGGCTCCTCAATAAACTGGTTATACATGTCTGTAAAGCACCTGGTACACTATTACACACACTCACATGCATGTGCACTCATATGTGTGTGTGTGTGTGTGTGTATTTTTAAACATGGTAGATAGCTATTAGGAATAATAAAATAATAATAATGACAATAGTCATTGTAAAGGGAAATATGACATTTTAATACTATTTAGACCTAATCTTAATTCATTTGCACTTGCCCACATTCAATATATTCACATTAGGTTCATTATGCTTAGAATTATGTGAAAAATACAGATTAATTAGGCAAATTTCTATCCTCTGGTAGCATACAGCCTAATAAAGGAATTCAAACAGATAGAAAACTTACAAAGAAATATGATACAAGATGTCTAGAACCAAGTAAGGATCCACCAGTTTTCAATTCCCACTATGCCTTAAGCCCTAAGTTGGAACTTAACATATATTATTTTGTTTCTCATAACAGCTCTTTGAGGTACAGATCATGATCCTTTTACACATAGGCCTTTTCCTTCTCTTTCCATTCCTACTCCTGTTTTTACCAGCTACTATTATTTGAGCTCCTACCAGTTACTAGACTTGACATATTAATTATGAAAATACAAAAGGATATGACTATTTCATATATGGAGTGAAGTGAGAAATGCATATTTATAATCAGAGAGACTGGAGTTCAAATCCGAGGTCTTCTACTTACCATGTGAACTTGGGCAGGTTATTTAACATATCAAACCCTCAGCCTTTGATGATAATAACCATCTTGCAGAGTAACATGAGATATCAATGAGGCAAGCCATGTGAAGCACCTGTCACAGTGCCCAGCAGGTAATTTATTTTCAGCACATACCAGTTCCCCACCTCCTGCATATCCAGCAGCAAGACAGTTCATTGTAGGCCTGAAACCTGGGCTCCCCACAACACTCACCTTGCCCTCCCCACCGACAATCCAGAGATGCTTAGATGTTATGCAATTTGGAATGTGCCTTTTCAGACACACTAGTTAATCACCCTAGGCTTGACCACCCTCTCAATCTCTGAGCACACTTACTTCTTAATCAACTTCCTCTTGTCTGGATTTACCTTTCTTTCTTCCAAGTGCTGCTCTCTCTCCTCTAAGAATTTATGCTCTCTTCTAGCATTCATTTTCCAACCTCTTCTGTTAACAGTCACTGAGGCAAAGACTTAATTTTTTAAAGAAATGCCTTTTCCTTGTCCATAAATTACACTGAGTGAGTCTCTGAGGCCCTGACAACACTTCCAATGAAGACTTATTGAATGTGGACTTGAAAAACAGCTTATTTATCTCTGTCCTTACTGTTGTCTTCCTTGCTATTCTCCTCTTGACATCCCCTTATCAATTTGGTTTTGTCTGTTAAAATCACTCTAATCTTACCAGGGTTTTTGCATAGCTTGGACAATGTGCAGGTTCCTATTATTTTTCAATGCCTTTTCCTTTTATTTCCCCTTGTTCTTGTCAAACACATTTATTTATTTTTATGCCCATCATATTTATTGCTAGATAGCAGGCTGACATTCTAGGCATACGTCCCTTATTTTTGAGGACCTTCTCTATTTAGCCTTTTCTATGATCTCTTTACAGCTCTTTTTCCACTGGGCAGATCCTAAGACTCTATTTACTAAAGTTTTCTACTTTTAGATTCCAGAAGCAGTGAAAGTAAACTTAGGATGCCTTTTTCTAGAAGCTACCAAGGAACAACTCATCATTGGTCAATTTCATCAACTCACACTTTAATTCTTCCTCCCAGCTGAGGTGTTGCTTTTGTTTTCAGCTTTCTTAGAAATCCTGAGCTTAGGTAGCATTTTTTCTCTCTGCTCTCCTGAAACCTGATTCATGTTTTCACTGTAACTTCTCTCATATTATGTTAGAATTTTAAAATGTATCTCTCTCCTTTAGTATACATCAATAGTTGTTTAGAGAGCCTGGTTTCTTTTTATTTAGGTACCACAAATGTCCAGCATATGGCCCTGCATGTAACAGGAGCTCAATAAATATTTTTAAACATTGATTTGTTTGAAAATAACACCTTACCAACCGGTGAAAATTATAGTTCTGAAATGTATTTGAACCTTAACGCTGTTATCTTCAATTTCATCATCTGTAAAATGGGTACGAATCACATTGTTACACATGATTTTAAAGATCACAAAGCTAATCTTTTCCTTTGGTAGATGAAGAAACTGAGGCTCCAAGTGAGGAAAAGTCTTATCTAAAGTGAACTTTTCGGCTCATATCTGAGCTAAGTGGTACTGTACTTAATAGAAATGTGCTGATGGATTCATTAAGCAATTTTAGTAATCTAGAAATAATATCTAGGCTAGAGCCCCAAGGTACAAAATAGAGTGCACAGCCTGTAGCAGTCAGAGAAAATAAAAGAACAGGACTTCTTCCTAGCTGGGGTATCCTGGAAGAATTTTCTCTGCTACCTTGTAAATTAGTTCCCTTAACTTAGGTACTGGAATGAAAAGACTAGAAATGACTGTTACCTCAGATGAATGGTTGGGGATTAAAGAGATAATTTTTTCATAATGTACTATGTTTCTCCGAGGAAGGTACCATAGGAATGTTGATCCTGATAACACTTTGCATGGAAGTACCTAGAAAGTCATGAAGAAGAGACAGATGGCCCTTGAATGGCAGTCAGCAGATACAGCAGGCCATGGTTTGCCCCATTCCTCTTTGCTGCTGGTACTGAGGAACTTCAAGGGAGTCCCAGCTCACCCTTTGGCCAATACTGACCAATGCTGGTTAGTCTTGCATGGCAAGTGTAGCATGCTGGTTGAGCTGTGCCAGACTTCAGAGACAGACCAGATTGTAAATTCTGGCTTGTCTACTAACTCCCAGTGTATACTTGGGCAAGTTTCACTAGGCCTCAAAAACTCAGCTTCCATTTCTGTAAAACAAGGATAGTGAAACCTCCTTCTAGGGTTGTTATGATGATAGCATGAGATAATGGTTATAAATCACTAGACTTTTAGTAAGAGGACTCAACCTCACAAGGAGGCAGCTTTCGGAGTCAATTTTCTAGTCCTCAGTGTGTCTCATGACTAGCAGCCCATTTCTGAATCCACAGTGTTTTTAGCCTAGTTAATGGGGCATAGCACCTGTCCTAGTGTCCTCACTACTTTTGGATGTCCTGCCAGGAGTGAGACACAGCTTATATTTTGGCTACTAGGCTGGGGTCCTGAGGCCCCTCATTGATGTTGCCCTATAGTGATGGATCTGCCTTAAACCATAAAACCTACCTGTAGCTCAGAAGAATCCTGCTACTGTGTTCCAAATGCAAGGCTGGTTCCCTTGGGCTGGCTGAAACCTAGTTTCTTCTACCCCTAGAGACCCAGGATTTGGGTTGCTGGTTGCTTCTATCACAATCCAACTTTTTGTCAACATCAGTGGAGAAGGAGGAGAGTCAGAACAGCCTAGGAAAATAGTAAACAAATGATTGTCACCAACAGGGTCAAGTCTAAACTCCTCAGCACGAGGCCTAAGGCTTGTCACAATTTGGTTTCTGTGTATCTCTCTAGCATTATATTCTCCAACACATCCTTCAGTTTCTCTATTGCTTCCTTCTTTCTGACAGGGCCATGTTCTTTCAGAGCTCTCTACTTTAGTACATGTGCTTCTCTCTGCTTGGGATGCTCTACATTTTCAGCAGACAAAAATCCAGCTCATCCCACAAGCCTCTGCCTTGGCACTCCCGCTTCTCTAAAGCCTTCTGTGATCTTTCTGGACAGACCTAGGCACTTCCTGCTACATGCCTCCATTGTACCTAAGCATGCACCTCTTATGTAACATGACAGTCTTTTATCATTCTAGTCGCCATGTGCATTGTTTCCCAATTCCCAGCCCCCTAGATTGTGAGGTCTGAGAAAATAGTGACAACGCATTATTTATTTATTACTATAAACCTAGCTCACGGCACAATGTCTGGCTCCTTGCAGGTGTTCAAAAATATTTGTTGCTTTAATGAATGAAATTAGTTTTCCTAGCACGCTTCTCATCTAGACCTAGTTTTCCCCCAGAATGGCCCATGGCTATAGATATCTGACTTAGGGCAAGAAGTGCTCAAGCAGGAATCAGGATCTTAGGGGACTAAAGACACTTGGCCTAATAGCAGTCCTTATGGGAAGAGGGCACTGTTTGCTAGAGCATGTAGCATCAGGCTGTAACCATCATCCACCCAGTCAGCTGAGTCAACCTTAACAGTCAATGGAATGACCCATGTCATAGCCCGAACTCTCTCTCATCCATCAGAGTTACTGATTAAGGTGGCAGTGTTAACATGCGCTTTAAAGAACATGAACATGAATAATACAGGATACCACTAACCAAAATGGTTCCATGTTTATATAAGGTGGGAAATGCAACACATTTACTCTCCCTCTAGGAGTCATAAACCTAAGTTATCACATCAAAGCATCTAAAAATATTGTTAGCAAAGACATCTATTTAATATGTTTCACTTTGTGTTTTCTAAATTTATTTGACCATTAGAACTCTTTTTCTTGTTACACGTATTTAGACCCTAGGGAACTAGCAGTCTGTAAAACATGGTTTGGGAAACACTGGATGAAGAAATTTCCTGGAGGATAAAGGAAGCATCTTTGTTGGGAGAAGATTCCCAGACAAAGGAACATAGAAATGGAAACACAGGTAGAGGATAGCTCTAGAAAGTTCTCAAGTACAAAAGAAGTGTAACTATTATACATTTTTCTACATCTTCATTTGTAGGATTCAGACCATTGGAGAGTCCTATACAAACATTTCTGAATGACTCGTCTCTTTATGTATAGTCTGAATGACTTTTTATTTCACTTATACTCTTCAAAATATAACTAACTATCCATGAAACATAATGCTTAGAGATATATATATAACATACACATGTATTTCAGCAACATGATATAGTGAGAGAAAATACTAGTTTTAGATTTAGAGGATAAATTTAAGTCCAATCCTTTCAATCACTTAAAACTATAATGCTAAAGAAATAATTAGTCCTCAGTTTTTTACTTAGTATAGTGGGAAAAATAACTTATGTTCTGCCAAAGTCTCAAAAATATTGTAAGCATCAAATATTGTTAATGTACAAAGTGCTTTTAAAACTATAAAGAGCTATATAAAACAAGGTATCATATAGTTACATATATATGCACGCTGTGGTAAATTTAACTCGCTCTAGAATTCATGTGTGCAGATAAAATGTAATTTATTTATTTTTCTCTAAGTCTAATCTGGGCTCCCTCTCAAGCTCTCATATGATAGTTGGCAGGAAAAATAAAATCTAAGTGGAACTAAATGTTCAATTCACTTTAGGTTCATTCCAATTGCATAATTTAAGTCCCTTTAGGAGGTGCTCAGTGTATCTGATTTAAAAAATAATAATCCGTTTCTTGGATGGTCTCTCTTCCCCTGCACCTGCCTTGATATAGTGTCCAGATGCATGAGGCAGAGGCCGTGGCTGACACCCACTGGAGAAAGCAAAGGGGAGCTGAGTCATTGGGCGTAGCAGCCTCCATCTGCTTTGGGCTCTGGGGCCATCACCCTTGACTGCCTGGTTCTGCAGCCCTCCTCTCCCTGTGGCTGGAAGGAGCCATAGTCTGGTCCTTCCCTCAGCTTGGTTTGATCCTGGGCACCTTTACTTTCTACTGGCTGCAGGCTCCCACATCTCTATCATATCCTTCATCTGGTTCACTGGCCAGTTGTTCCTCCTGTAGCCAACTGTGATGTTCCCTGCCTGGGGAGCCCAGTGGTTTGAATGCTGGCTTCCCCTTCTGCGACTCTCTGCTTAACAACATCATGCCCCACTGCAGGTTCCCGTGGGGTAGTCTCAAAGGTTTGCTCATTCTAGAGTCCTGAGGAATGGATGAAAATAAGAACATGGTGCCATCAGTATTTCCCATATTTCTCCAATGTAGCTCCTGGCTTTGGCCTAAAGAGGGGAATATTTTGCCCACCTTGTTTCTCTTTTTCCTGTTTTCCGAACAACTCTCTGGGTTAGAAAGGGACTTTCTCCTGAATTAGATCTTCCTACCAATGAGTTACTTCTGGGTTTCTTGTCACATGCTAAGAACTAGGTCCCTTAGGCTCAGCCCCAGACAGGGTAAATGGGAGAATCAAGGCTTGGGAGTTTCTCTCTGAAGATAATATCCCAGTTTACAAGCATTGTCTTCTTTATGATCCTACTTTGCAAGTCAGGAGATTAATAATATTTCCCCTCTTTCTCTTCACATTCCTTTATAACACATTTAATCTAAACTTGGTTAAAACAGATAGACGTCTTAGCCGCTTAGAACACTACTCTCACCTTTAGTTGGAAAACTCAAAGCATTTTTAGTGTTGTATAAAAGCAAATATGAGAAAACCTACAAACACCAGAACGTGTTGAAGTTCAGAGATCCCTAGTCTTCAGCGATAGTCATCAATCCTTATATGTGCTTTGTTCAGTCAATAACCTACAGTAACTATTTGTGTAGCCTTGGACTGGTTACTTATCCCATGTGGTTCTTAAATTTCTCATCTGAACTGAGAATAAGCCATACCTATAATGTTGTTTGGAGTTTTCAGGAAGATTAAATGGGATTAATTTATATAGAAAGTTGTAACAAGCTATACAAATGGTAGTTATTGCTGTATTAATTAGAGTCTCACAGAAGATGATAATCACTGTCAGCATTTATTATGTGCTTAGCATGTGCTAGTAGTGTGATTAAAATCTTTATGGGGATTAGGTCACTAAATCCTTACAACACCATGGGAGAGAGGTGCTGTTACTATTATTTCCATTTTGCAGTTGAGAAAAATCAAGGCACAAGGCGGTGAAATACTGGCCCCAAGTCAGCAATGAGTGACAGAGCCAGTATTCAAACCCAAATGGCTTGCTTTCACTGTTCAAGCTCTTTACCACCGACCAAGCTGCAGAGCTCTCCACTCTGAAAAAAAGTGGAAGGACAAGGATATAAGGATGGTTATGCCAGAGACACAAAGCAGAACGCTGCAGTGACCTGCTCAAAATAACACGACAAATTAAGGGCAAACCTGAGTGCGGAATGAAGGTACATAACTTCTGGCCTATGGACAGCTTTCCACTGTACTGGTCGCCTGCTTTGACAGGGGTCAGGGTGACAAAGACAGACAGCCTCAGGCATATCATCTTCTATGCTTGCTCTGCCACTAAGATCTTCTCAGAAGTCTCAAGGTCCAGAGGAGAGAGAGGCAAGCGCCTCATACTTTCCCCACATACGTGCCGATTCAGCTTGAATTAGTCTTGTTATAAAGAAAGTTGGCCATTTCATGTCATGAAATATTACATTCATGTAGTCTCACCTCTCTGTGCTGGAAAACGAGGCAGCTAATTCATTTTAGCAGCTTCTCCCTTTCTGCCTAAAACGTGTCCTCTGGTGATGATAATGCAGGGAGATGGGAAATGTTTTAATATGATAAGTCCTTCACTGTGGATTAGTATACATTCAAAGCAGCATTTCTTCCACGTCTGGGCTCACTTTCAAGACTGTCTGTGTGGATTAGGGAGCAGTATGGTTTTGCAATTGTAAATAAGGTATCTTGTATTCCTTCTGTTATCATTGAGTTTGACAGAAAGGGGAAATTTAACTTTGGGGGAAGGTATTACATATGCCTATACACATTCATGCACATAATGGAACGTTTATTTTTGTCAATTGAAGAAGCTTCTCTCAGAAGGTCACCAGCTGTCAGGCAAGAAAATATTCAGTATGATAATACGATGTAATGATTAAAAGGATGAGCTGCCTCATTCTTGATACCTGAACTCAGGTATTTAGTGCTGCTAAATACTAGCTGTATGACCTTAGGCCAGTTCATAACCTCTCTGTGAATGAGTTTCTTTGCCTGAAAAATGGGTATATAATTTTATCAAGTTTCTGTGAAGGTCAAATGAGATCTGATGAATGGAAAGCCTTTGGGTCAATGGAACAAGTTAGGGAGAGCAGTGATTGAGCAGCTATGGAAGGGCTTCCTTGGTATCCTCAGCCCTGCTGCTGTGAATGGGCTCCTTTGTACAGAGAAGCTGGGCTACTGTACAACAACCCCTTCCGTAAGCTTTGGTGGCTTCCACTTCTTTCTATACTAAGTAACTCAATAAAGTCCATAAACTTTTGAAAAGAGCAGAACTCGTTGGGGACGTGACATAAAAACCTGGGCAGACCCTGTTTGGGAATGACAAAGGGAGAGCTTTGCCAGGGCCATGATTTCAAAGTGTTTCCAGGCCAGACTGATTAGTTTTGATTTTAGGCAATTTAGATTCATTGAAGGTTTTGAGATGAGAAAAAAAAAAAAAAATCTGAGGGATCCTTCAGGAAGATTAAACTGGCCATAGAGGAGACAATGGATTAGAACCAGGGTCAACAAACTACAGCCCACACACCAAATCTGACTTGCCATCTGTTTTTGTACGATATGCAAGCTAAGAATGGTTTTTACATTTTTGAGTCGTTAAAAATAATCAAAAGAATAATTTTTTGTGACACATGAATATTATATGAAATTCAAATTTCAGAGTTCCTAAAGCAAACTTTATTGGAGCACAGCCACATCCACTTGTGTACTTACTGTATGTAGCTGCTTTTGCTTCAAGGGCAGAAATGAGTAGTGACAACAGAAACCATGAGGCCCACAGAGCCTAAATATTTACTATCCAGCCCTCTGCAGAAAATGTTTGCAGACCTCTGGATTGGAGTCATTGAATAATGGACAGGAGCCAGATTAAGATGCTAATGCTAATATAAACACTACAATCAATTGTGCATTTACGATCTGCCATGTGTTTTATCTGTATAATTATGTTAATACTCAGGACAACTCTATAGCATCTAAGCAACTTGGCCAAGGTTACATGGCGAGGGCAGGGCAGAGGCATAATTTGAAATCCTATCAATGGACCATAGAATCTGTGCCCTTAATCACTATGCATACTACTTTCAACAGTCAAAAGGAAAGATGGTAGGGAAAGGGAGAAAGGGGAGAATTCAAGAGATGAGCTGGAGACATAATCAGCAGGACCCAGGGGCCTTTTGAAGGTGAAGGATCAGGATGAAGCTAGAAAATAAAAAAACAACCCAAAGTCTAGGTGTCTGGGACCAGTTAGAGCTTCACATTGCTTGCAAGAGTATGAGTAGGAACATCCTTAGTTAAAACTCAGTTTCACATGAACTCTTCATGTTAATATTCTGCCATCACTCTTGGTGTGGTAATTGTGCCACTTGGGCTCCCAAGCACTAAAATTAAATCTGGAAATTTGTCATACACCTTCCCCATGCGATGGTAACACAGAAGGTGGGAGCTCCAACAGTCAAAATGAATTACTCAGCAAGTTAATTTGTCACCAGAAGGTAATTGGGATTTAAGTTACAGTCTCAGGAAGAAATACATCACATCGCATGATTACTTGCATTAATGGCAACCTACATCTAATTTTCACCCCTACCCCAACCCCCTTTCATCAGATCCAGTGATCTGTCAGCGGCATAATTTGGCTCTTTCCCTGCTGCCCACCTGAAATATCAAGCATCAGCTGAGATGAGAGCTACCCTTAAAGTAGGGCAATGGATGTGACCTCCTTAGCTCTGAGCTACTGGTATTAGGAATTTTAAAAAATTCATTTATTCATCCATAGACAAGCATTTGCTGAAAACCTATTGTATGCCAAGTTTGAAACTGGTGCTAAAATTCCAAAGGAGAATAAAACATATCCCTACTGATAAAGCGGTGATTCTAGCATATGATGTGAAATAGGATAAGGAGATCACACACATTTAATCAAAACACAACCTCCAGACATAGCATTTCTCTTCACCCTCTACTCATTTGTGTCTGAATATGCTGTCATTTCTGATAGATGAATTTATAAGAAAGAGCCACACTGAACTATAAGTAAAGGCGTGAGCAAGAATGGCAACTATACCTGGATCTGATAGGGATTTGTTGAGAGACCTTGGACAAGTTACCTGTCTTATCTGGGCCTTTGGTTTCTCACCCATAAGATGACAGACTGGGTTAGCTACAAGTATGTAAAGACATGAACGTGAAGTTGCCAGGTTGAATTGGGGAGAAGCAGGGAGAGTTGGGAAACACAGAGCCTCTTCTTTTTTCATGTTTTTCCCTTCACAAAGGAATCTTATGGAATACCATTCAGTGGAATGAAAAACAAATGGAAGACTTACCTTTGAAATGCACTTTTAGAGAAGAAAATGGAATAAAATTATGCATGGTTACATCCTCCCTTTACCTATTACAACCACCATGCTAAGCAAGGCAAAGGAACTGTATCACCTAGATGTGGAAAGGTCCTCCTCCTCTGCCTTCTCAGAATGGGGGCCCAGAGAATTTTTTTTTTTTTGAGACAGGGTCTTACTCTCTTTCCCAGGCTGGAGTGCAGTGGCATAATCACAGCTCACTGCAGCATTGACTTCCTGGGTTCAAGAGATCCTCCTTCCTCTGTCCCCTGAGTAGCTCAGCCTATAGACACATGCTAGCACACCTGGCTAATTTTTGTATTTTTGATAGAGATGGCATTTCACCATGTTGACCAGACTGGTCTCAACTCCTAATCTCAAGCAATACAACCGCCTCGGCTTCCCAAAGTACTGGGATTATAGGTGTGAGCGACAGCACCTGGAAGAATATCATAAGAGCATTTCACACCAGCTACAGGTAGAGACTATTGTGCTGCACACCCTTCTGTCTAAGATCTGAATTGGAATAGGTTCCTTCAATTGCCCTTGAACACACTGGGGAGATTATGTACCAACAGAAACAAGACATAGTGCCAAAAGAGTGAAAAAAGCTAATGTTTGAACATTTGTTGGGTCACATCCATTCCTAAGAGAGAGCCTCCACCCTGAGAACAACTTTCTCTGCCTCAAGTTCAATAGTGGGGACAAGTGGGAGAGGCTGCTACTTACTTTGCTGTTGTTCTTTTGGTAGAAAGACCAATATGATGATATCTTTGGTGCTAAACTAGGCCTTTTGATAACTCTGGCTGTCAGTTTGTTGCCTGTCACAGACTAAGGTCTCTGGAGGAAGATGTAGAGATACAGTTGGGGTACCAGATTTTACACAGAAATCAATACCTAAAGGGGAAGGGGAAAGAGTAGGACTGGACGGAGGAAGAAGCTGAATTGGGAGGCAGACCCAACAAAGCCTCTCCAGCCTGGTGGGGAGCTCTGGAATGAATATTGTCTGTGATATCGTTTGGATTTGTGTCCCTGACCAAATACCATGTTGAATCATAACCCCCAGTGTTGGAGGTGGGGCCTGGTTGGAGGTAACTGGATCATGGGGCAGACATCCCCCTGATGTTCTCATGATAGTGAGTGGGTTCTCATGAGATCTGGTTGTTTAAAAGTGTGTAGCACCTTCTCTCTCTTCCTCCTGCTCTGGCCATGTAAGACATGACTGCTTCCCCTTCTACCATGCTTGAAAGATTCCTGAGGTCTCCCCAGCCATGCTTCCTGTACAGCCTGCATAACTGTGAGCCAATAAAACCTCTTTTCTTTATAAATTGCCCAGTTTCTGGTATTTTTTAATAGCAGTGTGAGTACAGATTAGCACAGTCTGTCATGGTTGTCCTGCATCTGGCATAAATAGCTTGGCCTTTCTAAGTCTACTAGTTTGTCTCACTCGGTCACCAGAAGAGGGCTGCCCAGGGAGAGCAGGACTCAGGCAAGGTGTGTCTCTGCAGCTGAAGCAGACCTTGAAAGAGCTGACACCTGGAGGCTATCTGCCTTCTGACCTCACTCCATGCACCTGGGTAACTTGTCTTTCCTTGAAAGGTTGTGTAAGCTGTCTACCACAAGACCCAAAATGAAATTGATGGCAATAATGGACGATTGAGGAGGATTCAGAGAAGGAAAAATTTACAAGGAGGCCACATCATTACTTGCAAATTGTAGTGAACTGTACCCATTGATCTCAAGAGCAAAGGAAAGTTGCCATATCCTAGAATGGATTGCAGCAGAGGCTGTAACTACAGGGAGCTACCTTGAAGGGGATATGACACAGCAACCATCAACCCATAAGGTTAGAGGGGGAGCTAAGAACACAGAGTTTCTGCCCTCTTTCCTCTGCTAGTGCCTACCACTGGGGAACCCATATAGAAGCCAGAAGAAAGCAACCTGAGTTGATGCACTCTCCCTGCCACAGAGCAGGAGGGAAGGGTACCTTGTATATGTGGAGGGACAAACAACAAATATCCATCAATCTTGTGCCAGATCTAAGATTTAAATGGTTGTTAGATGATCCAGGAAAGTTCAGGTCATAGAAATAGGGTCTGACCAAAATTAAGAGCCCACAGTGAAATCCTGTGACTCCTTCGATGTCAGTTTTAGTGCATTAGATTTTTTCTCTGGATCTAGGACTAGACCTTGGAAAAAAGCTACAGGAAGAAAGTCTTTATGAAGCTCTCACTTGGTATGGCGCTATTTTCTCTTGAGATAAGCTACTCAACTATGTGTCACTGATCTTTGAGACCATATGCCTGAGACCTCTTTTCTTTTTCCTAGCTCAATGTTTTTCAAACTGTGCATTATAACTCATTAATGCAATTGTGCTGGTTACCCCTTTAAAAAAATGGAATAGAAAAGATTATATCAGAATGTACTGCATGTAAAAAAGGTGATTATTATTTATTCTATGTTTCAGCTATAAATAAATGAACTGAGTGAAAATGTAAAATATATGTCTTATGTGGGTTCTAATAAAAAGTCTGGTTACTAGCAATCTCAGTTTGAGGTCATAGATCATAACTATCAATATGTATTACAGACATTCCCCCTTCCATTTCTACAATGGATCAAAAATGGGGACACAGGGCTGAAAATCAGGGTTAGTATGAGATTCATGGTTGGGAGGTGGTAAAGCTGGTATGGAACTTAACTGTTTTCTTAGGAACACAACGTATTAAAATTGTCCAAAAGTTTATCTCAAACTTCCTTCTTTTCTTCTTTGATCTTTCTTACCACCAACCACTTCTAGGAACCATCTACACCAGGGGTGATTTGAAGGCCTCCTTTGGAGCTCGGCAAATGGCTCAGTGGTCTGCATGGAGCTCTGGCCCCCTGCAAAGGGGAAATTAGATCTAGAAAGCGGCACACTGGGATGAGCCTGGGGTTCAATATTTCCTGAATTTCTACCCATTACCATTTGCAGATACATGATTTCCCTCTCCAAAAGAGATGTGTAAGAGTTCACAGAACTGCTTGTCAGTTTCTTCCTCCTAAGCTGCACCCTTATGTCTGGCTCCACTATTATAACTATATTAACAATTCAGTGGGCTTTGGTGCATAGGTTAGAAATGCATGCATTTAATTGCTTTGGATGATTAAGAGTTAACACTGCTGACCTACCCAGAAAGAAACTGCAAGGAATATCCAATTAGAGGCAACCAGGCTCTTTGAAAATATCCAGTGTACTGGTAGTGCTTAATAATCATCATGACAATCATAATAATTCTAAATATATATATTTTAAAGCTAAGAGCCATTTCTCACCCGTGGAAACTTTATTTGCTAGAAAGCAGATCCTTGCAATTATTCAAATTGGAGATTTGTATTTTGTTGTTGTTGTTGTTCCCCACAGCCTCTCGGGTGGAGGAAGGACAGAGAAAGCCATCCCAGAGGGGAACAGAATCAATCCACGCTGCTCATTAAAAGGTAAACCGTCAATAATCTTTGTCAGGCCTTTTTATCTTGGGCTTTACTACATGATGATCCCTAAGGCAGCATGTGGTATTGAGATTTAGAATGGCTCCTGGTTTGCACATCCCCACTGGCGCAGGATTAACCCTCTGCATGCTGCTACGGACTTTCTCGGAACCACTTCTAAACTCTTGATGGGCAAGGACTATGAAGCCGTTGTATCTGTCTGCAAGAGGCATGGACTTTCCTTAGGAAATATATATGTATTTTTAGGGGCTTTGAAATGAAGCCCAGCCATTAGGAGAGATCAGCAAGAAACAGAAATTCACAGGGTAGTCACCAAGGTGTCACTAAGTTAAAATTCAGCCCATATAATGAGTGTTTATTGAGAGACCTTTATATGAATCCCTCACATTTGGATGCTACTTTGCAGGTTTCTCTGCCTTTTCCCAGGTTATTTTTTGTTGATTCTTACTTAATGCCATGAGGGAGAGGTATAAACTTTTATTTCGCATAGAAAAATTCATAGAAGTTAACTTACTGCTATAGATATCTCTGTGTTGTAAGTCTTCAAACATCATTAATGTATTGATGACTTTCAAATTTATATCCCTAGTCTGGACTGTTTCTGGAAATATCGACTTGCACATCCAGCTGTGTTCTGACATCTCCATTTGAGTATCCAACAGGCATCTCACACTTAACATGCCCGTGACCAAGTTCTTCATATATTTCCTTAAACCTGGAGCTTATGGCAACTCCAGCTTTCCATTGCTCAGGTCCTCAACCTTGAAATCATCCTTTATGCTTAGTCCCTCATCTGATTCATCAACTAATCCTTACACCCAGAATCTGACCATTTCTCACCAACTCTGCTGTTGTTACTCTGGTCCAACCAGCATCATTTCTCCTCTAAATCACTGAGGCACCTGCTCACTATGTCCCTCCATTTTCCTTTACTGTCTTTCAGCCTGCTCCTAGTAAGTTAGCTGAAGCAATCTTAGAAAAACAGAAGACAAGTGATGTCATTCCTGTGGCTCCATATGCCAGTGGTGTCGCATTTCACAGAGGAAAAGCTGCCGTTCTTCCTATAACCTGTCCTAGGCCCTGTTATCTCTGTGAACTCATCTCCATGTACTCTTTTCTTTATTCACTCTACTTAGTCATGTGGCCTCCTTCCAGCTTCTTCTGTCTGATCTATTCATGCTTGGATGCCTGTTATGGGTTGAATTGTGTCCCTCCAAAAATACAAATTGGAGTCCTAACCCCCAGTATCTAGAATGAGACCGTATTTGGGGATAGGGCCATTATTATAGAGGTAATTATGTTAAAATGAAGTCATTAGGATAGGACCTAATCCAATGAGACTGACATCCGTGTGAAAAAGGGGCATCTGAACACAGTGACATGCACACAGGGAGGCATGCTCTGTGAAGATGAAGGCGGAGATCAGGGTGATGTGTCTTCAATCCAAGGAATGCCAACGACTTGCTGCAAACCCCCAGAAGCTAGGGGGAAGTCCTGGAACAGATTCTCTCCTCACTGCCCTCCAAAGAAACCAGCCCTATTGACACTTTGATCTCAGACTTCTAGCCTCCAGACCTGTAAGACAATACATTTCTGTTGTTTAAACTGCCCAGTTTGTGGTACTTTATTATGGCATCTCTGAAAAGCGAATATAAAACCTTTTTGCTTGATCTTCCATCTACCTGGAATGTTCTTCCCCCAGTAGCCACATGGCATATTTCCTTAACTCCTTTACTCCTTTATTCAGTAAACCATTCTTTGGGTACTTTAGCAAAAATTAACACATTCCCTAATATGTCCCACCTCCCTTCTCATCATTGTTTTTATTCTTTAAAACATGTTTTATATACTTACCTTGTTTATTTTCTGTTTCCCCCACTACAATGTAAACTCCAGGAGGACAAGGATTTGGTTTGTCTGTTGCTGAATTCTTAGTGCAACTGCATGTAGCAGTCACTCAGTAAATGTTTGTTGAATGAGTAAATGACTGAATGATCCACTGCCATGATCATAGTCAAGGCTCTCAGTGATCCCCAGATGATGGCGCTAGCTCCTAACTGGCCTTTCTGCAACTGGCCCCACCTTCCCCAATCCATTCTTCATGTTTACACTTCTGTAGTGGACTGTCTGAAAAATCGTAGCTGCTAACACTTCCTTCCACCTCTGTATACTTTCTCTGCCCCTGTAGACCTTATTTCCCCTTACTTTGGACCTGGGAAGCCCCTATAACTTGCTTTGACCAATCGAATAGGGCAGAAGTGATGTTCTCTGACAATGCAGCCTAGGCCAATATCGCCTGAAGCAGAGACGACTTTCCCCCAGGTCCCTGACCAAACTGAAGTAGCATGAGCAATTAAGTACTTTTTTTGTTGTTTTATGTCATCAAGATTTTGGGTAATCTGTTATGCAGCAATAGATAATTGAAACTTCTTCAGCTTCATCCCAAATACTGCCTCGATATATCCTGTCTTCTATGCTGAATTATTGCTGTCCTATAAATATAGAGTTGACCTTTGAACAACATAAATTCAAATTGTGTGGATCCACTTATGCCCACAATTTATATTAAATTTTTTTTCAATAAAAGTTGTACTGAGTGTGCCCACCTCTCCCACCTTACCTTTACTTCTTTCATCTCTTCTGCCTCTGCCACACGTGAGGCAGCAAAACCAGCCCTCCTCTTTCTCCTCCTCCCTCAGCCTATTCAACGTGAAAATGATGAGGATGAAGATCTTTATAATAAAGATCCATTTCCACTTAATAGTCAATATATTTTCTCTTCCTTATGACTTTCTTAATAACATTTTCTTTTTTCTAGATTACTTTATTGTAAAAATACAGTTCATAATACATATAACACTCAAAATGTGTTATGAGACTGTTTATAAGTAAGGCTTCTGGTCAAAAGTGGCTATTAGTAAAGTTTTTGGGAAGTCAAAAGATAGATGATGTTTTTCAACTATATGGGGATCAGTGCCCCTATTTCCTGCATTTCTCAAGAGTCAACTCAATTATGTTCTCTCTCTCTCTCTTTCTCTCTCTCTCTCTCTCTCTCACACACACACACACACACACACACACACACACACACCCCTGATCATTTCCACATGCTGTTTTATCTCCTTAGAAAACTTCTCTTGTGTTCCCTAGTTAACTATAACTCCTCTTTAAATCCTAGTCCACCCTCTGTGCTCTCAGAGCCCCTGAGCTTGTCAGAGCACTCCGTGCCCTTTATTATAATCAACCTTTGATTGATAGCTTCCTCCACCAGAGGGAAAGCTTAGCGAGGGTAGGGAAAGCTTCTGATTCACCCAGTTGGCTACATTACTTAGCTCTGTGCTTGGCACATGGTAAGCATTCGGTAAATGGTTTTGAAATAATGAGTTGCACTGAATGATTAAATGTTCATATCCAGAATGTACTTGGGGTAGAATGGTAAGATTAAAATGTATGAAACAATTAGAGAACAAAGCAAAACAGTATAAAACTAAGTACCAAATGTTCACAACTTTAGAAATACTCTTATTTTGATAATTGGTCCATGCTATATTAGGTTCTCATATTAGTAGTAATTAGAATAATAATGATCCATTACAATGAAAACTTTAGTTTTCAAAATGCTTTCACATGCATTATCTCATTTGATTCTACTCCAATTATTTAGGGACAAAGAAGTCATAGAATCACTTATGCCTCATCATATAACATGATCAGGTTTTCATGTCATTTATCCTTTGCTGAACTCAACTGCTTGTGAACCAGATTGCAACTCTGTTTCTGTGAGCTTTAGGAGAAGGTGTAACCTTTTTATTTTCCAGTGAATGTAATGGAACATAGTGTTCTCAAGGACAGTCACTACCTCACAGACTTTGGGGGCTAGATAGAATCACAGAAACTCCTCAGAAAATATGAACCTACAAACAGAAAAGTATTTAATATATTTAATAAATGCAACTTGATGCCCTCAAATTTCATAACTGTGATGAATATATTCCACATATAGATACATGTCCATTTGCATATTGGCAATTGTATTTTCAAGTAAAAGTTTCATACTCAAGAGCAGAAAAGCATCATTCAGAATCAACAGGATGACTAACTGTGAATTAAGCCAGATCAGAATAACACTTTGTTCATTATAGCATTCCTATCCTAGTAAGTACTATTTATTCAACAGCTACACTGAGCCAACTATTGTATCAGGCACTGTGCTAAATGCTTTATCATCACTATCTTTAACCTTAGCATTTCCAAAAGACAGGTATCATTATTCCATTTTATAGACAGGAAAACTGGTGCTCAAAGAAGTAAATGTTACATTAAAACATAGCTATTAACTGGCTGGGATTTAAACTAAGATATTTCTAATTTCAAAGTTAGTACTCCCTTTACCTTGAAAAGGTTTTCTAAGAATAGGATACATATTTTAGGGTTCCCGGTAATCCTAGAAACCTGTCATTTCAACTGTTTCTCATTACTGCTCCTAATGAAAGCATGAATAATTAATTGAAGACTGACAGTCGCCTCCTGATACAAAACACTATGAGTTGCAGATGGGTTCTCCCGACATGACACCATAGCAACCAGTTGAAAATGTAAAACAAAAATCTATGATCACACAGTTGTTGCCTTTTATTCTAGGTGGAAGGAAGGAAGGAGGAAGAGATAATTAACCTGACTTCTTATTCCTAGATGTCAAATACAACCAGAACATCCGTGTTTCCAACTGTGCCTCTCCTCCTTGAAAGATCTGAAAGTATTCTAGCAGCAACCAAGACAAAACACCACCTGACCCAGAAGATCCAGCTAATCAGAAAGTATTATTAGGGCTTTCCAAATTTCCTGTTGCACAACACCTGTACCAAAGATCCTAACATAGCAGCCTGCAGGGATTTGCTGGGAGACCATAAAACCTTCCCTGATTAGTTTCCAACCCATTTGACACTGCCATAAGAGTCTCTCTGTTAAAACCTTCTCTCCCCAAGCCTTTTAGATTCACAAGAGGAGAAGGAGAAACAGGCAGTAGCTGAAGCTGGCATTCAATTCTACTCGGGTTTTTCTAACACAACATCACATCATTTCTATGATTCAGAGCTGTATTAATAACAAGGGGGGCTCCAAAGCTGGGCTTGGTGGCTCATACCTGTAATCCCAGCACTTTGGGAGGCTGAGACTGGCGGATCACAAGGTCAGGAGTTCAATATGCTGAAACTCGTTTCTACTAAAAATACAAAAATATAGCCAGGCATGGTGGCGTGCACCTGTAGTCCCAGCTACTTGGGAGGTTGAGGCAGGAGAATTGCTTGAACCTGGGAGGCAGAGGTTGCAGTGAGCCGAGATCACGCTACTGACTCCAGCCTGGGTGACAGAGCGAGACTCCATCTAAAAAGAAAAAAAAGAAAGAAAAAAGAAAAAAAAAGAAGAGGGCCTCCTTAAGAGAAGAGGGCCTATTGCTTGTTGATGAACCCTGCCTGGGAAGCAGAGGAGGACAGCATGGGGCTGCGGAGAGAGAGAAGAGGAAGACTTTTCTATAGAAGGGACATGGGAGCAATCTTGAATAATGAATAAAAATTAGCCAAGTGAACAAATGAAGAAGTATACATATGTGAATTAACTGTGTGTGTGCATTTGTGTGGGAGTAGGTTGGGAGGGTAGGGAGGAAAAGCGAAAAGAAATTAGCAGATGAGAGGCATAAAGGTGTGAAGTGGTAAGGTATACTTTGTACATGAAGTTTGTTCTGCCTGCAACCATCTGACCTGGCCTTACCTCATTCATTTGATTAACAACTCATGCTCAGCTGTCAGGGTGCAGCTGAGATGTCACACCCTCCAAAAGGCCTTCACTAATGGCGCAATTCCAAGATATGTTTCCTCACTTTGTATCTCCCAAAAGTCCTGTACTTCCCTAAGAGTAGGGCTTCTCATACTGATGTTGCCTATTTACGACGAGACCCTAAGGTCTCCATTAGCTTCCTATTGCCGCCGTAACAAATTATCACACTCTAGTGGCTTAAAGCAACAGAAAGTTACTCTTTCACAGTCCTGTAGGCCATAGGTCTGAACTGAGTCTTACAGGGCTAAAATCATAGTGTCAGTACGACTATTTCCTTCTGCAAGCTCCGGGGAGAATCTGGCTTTTGCTTCTTCCAGCTTCTAGCAGTTGCCAGCATTCCTTGGCTCTGACCACATCACTCCAATCTCTCTTTCACGGTCACATTGCCTTCTCCTTTTCTTCTGTCAAATATCTCCCCTGTTTCTTGTTTGTAAGGACACTTGCTATTGCATTTAAGGCCTGATAATCCAGGATAATCTTCCTATGGTAAGATCCTTAACTATCACATCTGCAAACTATGGTTTGGCTCTGTGTCCCCACCCAAATCTCATGTCAAATTGTAATCCTCAATGTTGGAGGTGGGGCCTGGTGGCAGGTGATTAGCTCATGGGAGTGGTTTCTCACATCCCCCTTGATGCTGTTCTTGTGATAGTGAGTTCTCCTGAGAGCTGGTTGTTTAAAAGCGTGTAGCACCTCCCCGCATTTCCTCTTCCTCTTGCTCCAGCCATGTGAAGTTCTAGCTTCCCCTTTCCCTTCTGCCATGATTATAAGCTTTCCAAGGCCTCCCAAAAAGCTGAGCAGATGCCCGCATTATGCTTCCTGTACAGCATGTGGAACCATGAGCCAATTAAACCTGTTTTCTTTATAGTTACCCAGTCTCAGGTTTTTCTTTATTGCAATGTGAGAATGGATGAATGCAGTAACATTCACAAGTTTTGAGGATTAAGAACTGAATAAGTTCAGGAACTTATTATTAACTTAGCCTACCACAAAGTCCTTGCTATCATGTCATGGGCATGATCTTGTTCCCTGCTCTGCCCCTAGTGCCCCACACAGTTGTTCAACCCATAGTATGTGCTCAAGGAATGTGTTGAAAAGAATAAACAAAATTAGTGGATGGATGGAAAAATTGATGCTCTAGGTAGCCCAAGCCATGTGGGTGTGACTACTGACAAGGCTGCACTCAGGGCAGGGATACAATATGTAGAGTTCGACATGGACTAGTGAGGAGCTGAGCCTTTATGTGATGATCAGTAGGAAATCACCGAAGGGTTTCAGGCAGAACATTTTGAGAGTCTTGTGTCACCATGTAAAGACTACTATTGATTTCCACCTAGCCCCTGAAGGCTACAGGTCTCCTGTTTAAATTTAGCAAATAGGATTTCTTCTTCTGAAGGGCAAAGGTATCATGCTGTTAATTTTATTTGTTGATGGAGTGGGACACACCTCATGGAGAAGCTGCCTGTATAAAAAGACAAAATCCCTGCATAAACTAAACATTAGTGTATTCCAAAGGGAAGAGCCCAGGGTCGTTGTCCTGGGAACAGCTCTCAAGAAGTCTCCTTTCCATCTGCCTGAGTCCCTAAAAAGCCACATACCCTGGGGTTCCTTGCCAAAAAAAAAAAAAAAAAAGGCAGGGGGAGACTCAGAGACAAAGAAGGGGCCACCAACCTCTTAGAAATGACCCTAAAATGCAGACTTATACGTTTCCCTTAAGTGAAAATGTGTGCATGCATGCCTACAGTGGAGGTGAAGGAAGGGAAGGCTGCTGATAGAGGTCAGGGAAAGCAAGGGAACAGACCCGGAGGAATTTGACAAGTGGGCTCTGCAGCTGCCAGACAGGCAGGAGTACATTCAGCAGTGCCAGCACTGCTCTCAAAACCACAGCCCTGCACCAGAAAGCTCTGAAAGTGTGTGTATGTTTTCATTCACATTCACAAATAGCAAATGGCATTGTTAAATGCAATCCTGTTATAAACATGGCTTGTTTAACATTTTCTAATTCTTTACATAGATTCAATCAGCAAAAGATTTTCTTACTCTAGCTCACTTGAGACTCATACTAACCCCTTAGAGGGAGGCTTGGCACCTCTCACAATCCCTGATTTACAGGCGAAGAAACAGAGGTTCAGAGACAGTGTGAACTTTCCCTCGTGGCCACATACTTAATGAGTCTAGATGGATTGTTTCAACTGCTGTTGTGGCATGTGGTCTAGACTACCACTACATGCATAAAACTCAATCTTCAGGCAAGTCTTTTAAAGGATCATATCACATATTATATATGTGTTTGTGTATGAATACACACATTTATAAATATACACATTTATACATATGTATTTCATATATATCATTATGTATTCTACACAAAGACATGCTTACATTCACCTATAATACCGACGTCTACCAGGGAAGCACTTGAGATAGCGATGAGAGAGTGCAAAGAGAAAAGTATTATGTTCAGGTGAAATATGAAATAACACGGAAGCCTTTCTTTACCTTGAGTAACTAAAGGAATGGCAAAATGATAATCAATTCTTAAGAACCAGTATGGAACACTTGCATGTTTTTTGGATTGCAAAGCTAGATTCTGATGAGGATATGTGTCCTACTCCTCCTGAGCAAAGACTTATTCATTATCATATTTTCAAATATCTCAAACATCGAGATCCTTTCGTGTGGTAAACACTGTGCACTGTGTTGGGACACAGAGGCAAATTAAGACACAGTCCCTGCCTTCAAGGAGCTCACAGCAGAGGAACAGGCAGATGTGTAAATGTAGCAATTATCTCACAATGTGGCAAGTACTTTCATTGCACTAACCCATGGGAACACAGAAGGGGGATGTCTAAGTCATGTTTAGTTCATAGGCGACATTTCAGGTAGAGTTGGTGCTAAGGTGAGCATGCTGTGTAGGAGCCGTTAGATGAAAAGCATGGAATAAATATTTATTGAATGAAGCAATGGAGGAGTAAGTAAATGAAGAGAAGACTACAGTTTCTTGCCACGAGCCTGATCCACTGCAGCTCTCCACCCTCCTCAGAGAGTCAAATATGGGAATTTATCGAGTCAAAGCCTTATAGATAATTCATAGGCTGTTTAGGTAGCAGATGTCATGCTCAATAAACAATAAAGTCCACAACTTAGAAAAACGAAAGGATCAGCAGCCTCTCCCCATTGTCTAATGAAAGAAAATAAATATTTTTGTCTCTTTTCACTCTGGGCTGTCCCATTCTCTCACTTTCTTAGTGAACTTTTTGGATGTCCAATTATCAGGCAGCCTGGAAACAAGTTTCTCTTCTTAAGATAAACAGCCAATGACTAAAGCACAATTTATATCTATTATTTTTTCATCAGGCTCCCGTCTAAGTGTGGGCAAGGCTAAATAAGAAGAACTGTTAGAAAAATTGGAGGCAAGGACACAAATGAGTGTTTTACCTTTGGCATTTAGATGCAGAGCTGATCCTGAACCCTGTGTGTCTTTCTATGTGACATTTCCAGCGCTGAACTGGAAAATATGAATCTAAGTACAGATATAGTCTATAATGAATCCATCTGGCCACACATCAAGTTTTTAAATATTTACAATTATGGCCCTGGCCTTATTAAACTTATAGGAAAACAGCAGCAGCAGGGTTTACATATGGGCTCAAGAAGCCTCCTTCAGCCAGCACCATGATGGTAACTGCCTGAAATTTCTAGAAAAATATATATTCATTTGCCACTCTCTCAGTGTCAGGAAATGGCACAAAAACATCAGGAAAACGGCTTGTTGGGATTTCTCAAACTGCACACAGGGCACTGCAAAGAGCACGTATGAGCTGTCGAGTTTGCATTGAAATCTGTTTCCTTCTTGGAAGGCTGTTCCATACTCAGTGCCCAGGAGAAGGCAATTCCAACAAATAGACGGAGACAAGAAATAAATGCCAGGAAATGAAGAAATTTCTGTTATCAAGGGCAATGCAAAATCAAGATTTGAGTCTGAGTTGGAACCCGCTCCCATTAGTGTCTTCTAATCTGTCAGGGCTGTGAGGTTTCCTTGAAGAACCACATGGCCCAGGCACCAGGAGACTGTGTTTCCTTCCGGTCCAGGCCTGCCATGCATTCATTGCATGACTGTGAGTGAATCACTGAGCAGCCTGAGAGTCTGTTCTTCTCCTACCTAAAATGGGAAGGGCAAGTACTGCCCGTCAGTTCACGGGGCTGTTTGAGGCTATGATGCTGTTGTAGGGGTTTTCAGACTGTGATTCAGGAACCATTTGTGGGTCTGGAAATTAGTTTCATGGATTTAAACTACTGTTTTTTTTGTTTTGTTTTGTTTTTTTTGAGACAGAGTCTTGTTCTGTCACTCAGGCTGTAGTACAATGGTGTGATCTCGGCTCACTGCAACCTCTGCCTCCCAGGTTCAAACGATTCTCCTGCCTCAGCCTCCCAAGTAGCTGAGGTTACAGGCGAGCACCACCGCTCCGGGTTAATTTTTGTATTTTTAGTAGAGATGGAGTTTCACCATGTTGGTCAGGCTGGTCTCGAACTCCTGACCTTGTGATCCGCCCACAGCCTCTCAAAGTGCTGGCATTACAGGCGTGAGCCACTGCACTTGGCCAAAAGTACTATTTTCTAAACAAAATAGAATTGGAATGAAATCAAATAGAGTGAACTGGATGGAATGGAATGGAATGGAATGGGAAGTAGCTCACCCATACTAAGTACAGTTTTGTAAAATTCTTTTTTCACTTATATATCTGTATGTAGGTATTAAATTGTGATACTAAATTCATTTGTTACTGCAATTAAAGCTTTGGTATATGAAAGAGCTTTGTAAAATGTAAAGAGAGGTACCCAGGGAAGCAAACTAGTTGTCCAGAAATCATAAATATATTTTGTTTTCCTTCCCCGATGTTTTAAATTAAAAAAAAAAAAAAAAAAAAAACAGAATGCATTCAGCAAACATGCATATTCTGTTTTTTCCAGCTGCCGCCATGGCTTATTCCCATCATTCTATCTGCTTGACTCCAAAAACATCTGAATTAGTGATGTCTGGGTAAACCATAATATGTGTATACCTCTAATTTTGTACTTTTTGCACTGAATCAGAATGATCTTTGCAATTGTCTCCAAGCATTAAAAACAGGAACATGATCTTTTTTATTTATTTATTTATTTATTTATTTTTGAGATGGAGTCTTGCGTTTTGCTCTGTTGTCAGGCTGGAGTACAGTGGTGCAATCTTGGCTCACTGCAACCTCCACCTCCTGGGTTCAAGAGATTTTCCTGCCTCAGCCTCCCAAGTAGCTGGGACTATAGGCACATGCCACCATGCCCGGCTAATTTTTGTATTTTTAGTAGAGACGGGGTTTCATCATGTTGGCCAGGATGGTCTCCATTTCTTGACCTCGTGATCCACCCACCTCTGCCTCCCCAAGTGCTGGGATTACAGGCGTGAGCCACTGCGCCCAGCCGGGAACATGATCTTTTAATGTATCCTCTGGGCTGGCAGTGTCCTTTACATAGTAGCTGCTCAATAAATATTTCTCAAATCAAAGCAGAGTCAAGAATTCTGGATCCTTGTTGGGCTCAGACTTTGCCACTGGCCATCTGGATGATATTGAGGGTGCCAATGTTTCCCTCACTGGTAAAGTGAGAGTACTGAGCTCGAAGTAATGCTCTCCATGTATGTGTGTGCTCTGGGAGATCCATAAACAGATCCTTGTCTGCCAAATGGTGAAGACTTACACCACTAGAGGAGTCTATTTATTGCTTTTACCTGTTTTACTGATTTCTATTCTGCCTTAAGATTTCTTTTGACTAGGTGATCTCTAAGATTCCATCTCACTATGCCATTCAGACTTCCTGACTACCAGTGAGGTGCTCTTGCAGGTGTACCCTAACACCTTCTTCCTCTAGTTGTTGTGTTTTTTCTTCAAAGCCGGCTAAGTTACCAGTGACTGAGGCTACAGCTATTATGGATAGAATATTTGACAACACACAGATGGGATCTTCATTCATTATCTGGCTTTCAAACACAGTCCAGGCAAACAGTCCCGTTTTCCTTTAGACTCCTGCAATTTTTGATGACTCACTGCATTCATCTGCTCTGATGTTGCTACTCCCATAGAGTTTGCTGAGAAGTTTCTGTTTTGAGGGTCTATTCGTCAACCAGTGTGGACTAGGAGGATGTTGAATGGAAAATTCATTATTATGAGAAATCTGCAAGTTGCAGTCATAAAATTTACTCCCACTTTTATAAAGCCTTCCTCACTCATCCACTTTTTATGAAAATGACCAATACTAGGCTATCACTCCTATGTCTGGCCTACCACTCTGTTTTTCAAAATTTGCAATGTTCACACAAATATGTTATTTGATTCATTTCAACCTAGAGTTACCATATGCATATTATGTGCCAGGTACTGTGCTAACCATGAGCAGTAAACAAGTGTCCTTTACATATCTATGTCCTATGCAATGGCATGTCTTCATCTCGTTTTGTTTCTTATCCCTTAAGACAAAATTATCTTATAATTCTATTATGTCTTTTGTGAACCAAACTTCATAGGCTTACTCATCTATACCTTAATTTCTCTCTAGAGATCACATATTTTACCTTGTGCTTCAGTTTCCTTAACTTGTGGGGAAGATTGAATGAATAAAGAGAGGTGAAGCACTTAAATTGTGCCAGGCACATACTAGATATTAGACAAACATTAGTTATTATGATTATTATATTTCTCATTGTAATTGACAGAAAGCAGTAATTGGAGGGAGCTTGGCACTGAGATGGGTCATTCAAAGAAAGGAGGCAAAGACCCAAAGCGTTGGTAACGTCGAGATTCCTTCCTGGACCAAATGTGTAAAAGGAAGAAGATGGTTTTGGAATGAAAATAGATAATTCTAGAAGCATTCTTCTGATTGCTTCAAATGTCAGGTCCAGGCTATGATCAGCTGCCCATGAAGGATCAGACAACACGAGCGTTCTCACCTCTCCATCCCCATCCCCCTGCAGCTCTGGAAGATATTTTCTGTTCTGGCCTTTTCGAAGAAGCTGCCTCAGGCTCTCAGCCCAGGCTGCCAACATTGAGTGAGCAGGTCACACTTCTTGGCGGCCAAGGGTGGAGGGCTCCTCAGGCAACATTCAATGTCAGGCAACACTGGCTCTTCTTCTGGCAGCCCCACTCAAAGTTATTGATTTGAGTGTGTGAATTAGAAATGAGGGCTACAACTGCAAAGGGGCTTGTTTCTTACACATAATAGAGCTGTTACAATGTGAGAGGTCCTTCATTCATACCTGCTCAGAGCATCTAAATCTGTGCTTTCCTCAAGCCCAGAAAAATGTCACTCTTCACCCAAGGACAGAGCCCATATTCCAAAAAGTTTCAATGGCTTATTCTTCTGCGTAGCTGCAAATTGGTCAGCTCAAAGTGTGTAGGCAGCAATATTTACACATTATCACACAGTCTTGGGGGGGGGCTTCAATGCTTCCTTAGAAAAATTTTAAAATAAGGATTTTTATTCATTTTTTTAAAAAATTACATTGTCTATATATTCACCCAACAAATTCTCACCTCCTAAACTCCCTGAAATAGTACTCAATTTTAGATGGGTAAGTTGAAAAAGAATCACATATAATTTCTGCTTTCTATTGATCATAAGCTAACAGAGAAAGAGAGCTAGATAATACTATAGAGTGAGAAGAGTGTTATAAAGATGGTCAGTACATATCAAGACATGGACAAGGCATTTGGAAATAGAAATATCAAAACAATAGAGTAAGACATAAAAATCCTGCCTTAAAGCACAAAGGAATATGTGCTATAGATATGCATTCCTCCACTGCCAAATCTCTCTGAAACTCTGAGTCTCACTACACTTCTAACACCCCATATCCCTAAGCATTTCTCTACCTCTAAGGCCTCCCTAGAAGGGGCAACCATCGGAGACATCAATATATTTATTATGCCTTTAACTTGGTAGTAAAACTTGTTTCTTTATTTTATAAATGAAATAAAGTAGATGGGTCAAAATACTAGATAATATTGACAGTAATGCTAATAATTGTAATTGCTAATGTTTACTGGATTCTCAGTATATGTTACTCATTTGGCTAAGCACCTTACATACATTTCCTTATTTAATGCTTGTGAAATCCTATGCATTAGGTTCTATTGCTCTTCATTTTACAGCAGTTGAAATGGAAGTCATGGAAGTTGCCCAGAGTCACCCAGCTAGTGTGTGATGTAGCTTAAACTTGAATGCATATCTGACTACTAAATCAAGTCTGCCCATCACTACATTATATGTGTGTTTGTGTGTGTGTATATATACATATATGTAATGTATATTTATTTGTATATATTGTATATAATTATATATTATATAAAAAGTATATTATATTATATATAATTATATACATTATGTATATAATATAATATACATATATAATGTATATTTATTTGTATACAATGTATATAATTATATACATATAATAATTATATACATATATAATTATATAACATATATATGTTATATATATAATTGAGTTAACATATATATATATTATATCATATATTATATATATAATTGGGTTAACAGGGCAATTAGGAAACCTTCACAGAAGAGCTGAGTGCTGAAAGACAAACGGGAATTTTGAACTCTGTTAATTCTAACGAATCAACTAGCCTCTTCAATTATACAAGTCTATGAAGTTAATTTTATTTTAATTTTATGGACTAATAGAAAGGTAGCAACTTGGTGTCCAAGTTTAGTAAATATTTTTTTAACTCTAGTTATTATATTCTCCTGCCCTCCCTTCTGTTATCCCCATGAGCCTAGCATAGTGCTATATACATATTTGACTACATGACTGATGGATATAGACAAAGTCTGAGATTTGGGGAACCTCCCAGATCATCTGTCATGAAGTAGGGCTTCAAGGTGACAGCAACATATCCCCAGCCGCAGTTTGTGTAGAAAGACTTTATTTCAAGGTGCAGTTGAAAGCATCTCTTGCAAAAAATCACTTTGCAAGTGTTATTTCTGAAATATAAGAAAGTGCATCCAGACAGGGGTAGGAACATCCAGACCTTTTACTACTCATTTTTAAATACAGATTCTGTTCCTTTACGGAAGATTTATCTTGGTTAATCAAACAATATGTGCTCCTTTAATTTTCCTTGCTGGTTTCTGTCTCCATTCTTTCCTGTTGTTTCATAGTCATTTTTAGAGATTTAAGGAGTGGGTGGAGGAAATGAAAACAGTTTTAATATCCATAAACTAAGGATAGTGGCTAGAGCTAATTTTCCTTTATGCTTTTGGAAACAGGAAGAATCAAGAACAAGTTAAGAGAGAGCTTTCTTTGCTGGCAAATTCATTTTCTATAACAAGAGGTGGTCATCTTTCCTGAGGAGTCTGAAATTCTAAGATAAAGATGAAAAGATGATGTTTTACCATAATGACATGGATCTGCATCCCCATTTATTTTGTGCTCCCACAGCAAAATATACTGGGAACTGTCATGCTGCTTTGAAAAGTGGAAAAATATTTAGCCATTTAAATAATCCGAAAGTAAAAAGAGGCACCAAAGGGGAATAGCACAGAATAATAGCTTTATAGTCTCCCTGGGAGAAAAAAAAAAACTCAAATTGCTGACCCAGATTTCAGAATTTATAACTCACCTCCTAAACTCTGTCTGCAACTAGTGCTATTTAGAAAAGGGCATTTCTTTGGCAGTTCCTTCATAATAATAATGCTTTACATCCCTATAGCATTTTAGGCTTCTTTCAAAGTATTTCCACATCCATTATCTCATTTGGTCTTCAGAGCAGCCGTGCAAAGTACACAGGGCCAAGACAATTACCTCCATTAACAGAAACCAGTGACTGTTCACAGGCGTCACACTAGCCCTGCTGTAGTTAAAAGAGCAGAAACCAGCCACATGATGCTAGGTCCCAAAGATCAGACAGACTTCTTCTCTCAGAAATCCACTGTTTCCTTGTTGAGAAGGTGCACAATTGTCAGTAGCTTCTCAAAGTTACACATTTCACCATCCTAAAAACAATGTCAAGTGTTTTCTCTGAGCCAGTGCTACTGAAAAGACAGCCTGCTCTGAATAATACACATTGATTAAAACTTCCCCTTTTCCTTCTTTTTGTAGTTGGGTACAAGAAGATTTAAATTAACTTCTGGTAAAAAGCTTAGTCACTGTAAAAATAAAATAAAATCAAATCTGGAGGCTGCATTTGAGACTTTCATACTTTCTTTTACATCATAACTATTTCAAAGTCCCATCATATTGGTGCCTAGCTCTACCTCTATTTAAAATCTACAGCTAGGTTATATTTTCACCTTCTGGTTTAAATACATTTCGAATGTGTCAGTATCATTGCTTCTACTCCAGATTAATAGGATCAGCCAAAAGGATGGCTGACATTTTTGTTGCTATAGAAACTAGTCCTGATGTTACACAGCTTGCCTTTCCCCTATTTGCCATACATCTATCCAGCTACTGAACACAGACATCTTTTTGTTTCACAAGGAATTACATTAAAAAAATTAAACCATAATTTCATCCTGGTTTAGCCCCCTTTCTGTCAAAAAGAGTATTAAGTAATATTAAGAGGCATCCAAAAGAAAGTGGGAATTGCTGATATTGCTCAATAGCTTATGAGCCTCCCAGACATAAAGAGAACATAAGTTCAGCGAATTATTCCACATCTTAAATCCATGTTCTTTTCTGCTCGAGTTAAGTACTTCACAGCTTTTCCTTAGCAAACCTCTAAGCCTAGCCAATGCTTTCCACATGAGTCTCTGGACAACCAAACCAAGCCCATTCTTTCTCTTCCCCCTTCCACCCAACATCCCCCCCCCAAAAAAAAAGAAAAAAGTTTCTGGACAGCTGTTTCCTTACATATGCCATCAACATCCTCTAACATATCACCTTCATTGTATACTAAAGTTCTTTTTCTACAGATGCACCATCGCCCCCAGAGAAAACCTCTCACATAGAATTAAGACGTGAAGTTTCAGCACTTAATGATGCAGCTAGCACGTATGGCTGATGCCAGAAGGTACATTCAATAAGGAAGAGATAGAGGAAATAGTAATAATAATAATAAAAACACCCTTCCCAAATGACTGGGAAACACAGCTTCTCCAGCCCCTGTAATGACTAATATTTATCAAAAGCAGAGCCAATGAGCAGCTCTGTAATTGGCAGGATCTACACTGTCAGTTGTCTATTTGTCAGAGCTCATGGTGGTAGCAGCTTATGCATTAAGTGGAATTTCTCCCTTTCCCATTACTGGTTTAAATAAAACTTTCACAAACATTTGGGAGGCATAGAAGACCCAAAGGAACAGATTTCTTAGGCAGCACCCTGGGTTATCAAGCTTATGTGGAGGTGTTATGGATACTATATTGACTAAGAGAATATTTAAGCAAGCCTTTCCTCACTTGATGGAATACGAAATGCACCCCACAGGTTAGATGCAGAGGACTCTAATAAGGCTGAGGCTACTTTGGAAAAAGAGCCAAGGAAGAGGCAGAAATGCCAGCAGCCTTTCTATAATAAGTTAAAACATCAAAATCGTATGTCACCGTCTTCCATTTTTTTTAGATAGTGAACTTGCCTTTAGGAAAGGGCAATAGAAAAAGTGTTAACTGAGCCCCTGCATGTGCAAGGTACTCTAAGGAAGACTTAATTAATAACTATGACCTTATTAAATTTTCATGATTTCTGCGAGGTAGAGCTTATCCTCAAATCCACTTGGAGGTGAAGAGGCTGAGGTTCAGCAAGGGCTATATTTTGTCCCTGTCCCTAGCTCGCTAGGCTGCAAGCTTCCTTCAGGTGGCTGAACTGGGACGTGGAATGGGCAACAGTAAGTAGAGTGTGTATTTGATCGTTTTTGTAGTTTGCATACACAATGTACACAAAACTCACCATAGGCAAATTAAAGGATAACGCCTGTGAATTCAACCTCGAATTATTTGCCAGATAAATGTTTCATAGTGTTGGACAGGAAGTGTCTGGCTGTCTATAGTAATCATAAATGGAAGACCATTTTTAGTGGAGATTCCAAATGGGAACTGTTTTTTCTATCCAAAGGAGTGCTGATGGGACAGGTAGGATGTGAATAAGACCACTAGCTTCTTCAGGTGTGAGTACATAATTCATTTTTACATCTCCAGCACCTAGCAGAGTGTCTAGTGCAAAGAAGTAACTTCATCCCAATTGTTGGGTAGATGACTTGACAGAAATTGATGTTTAAAAGGAAACTGGTCCTGACATGAAGGGAGAGTAGCTGCCATTTTTGGGGCCCTCTTTCTCTGGGAATTGCATGAGGCTTTTGTCATCTAATACAATAACACTGAGAGAGGGAATGCTAAGCCCACTTTAGGGATGAGGAAGCAGAGACTCAAAGAGGCCAAACTTGCCTAAGGCCTTACTAGCTAGCAAATAGCAAAGCTGGGATTTGATCCTAGACCTGTCTGATTAGAAAGCCCATGTTCTTTCTACCACACCATGCTGCCCAGCCAGTCAGTCAATATCTTTTGAGAAGGATAGTAAGTGTAATAATGTGCTGCTGATTACAATAATTATGGCATATATATATCACTTGCTAAGTAGCCAGCACAGTTCTAAGCATTTATGTCAATTCATTTAGTCCATTCAACCATCCCATGAGGTAGATGTTATTATGATCTCCATGTTATAGAATGAGCTGAAGGCAAGAAGTTTAACCCACATGTCAAAAATCACACAGCCAGAGTGGCCAAGCTGGGATTTGAAGCTTGATGGTTTGGTTCCAGAGTCCACAGCATTCGCTCACCCACAAGCTTATCACGGGTGGGGGTGAGGGTTCACATTCCATGCTGTGAATGTGGTCACACTGTAGGATAACAGCCAGAGGTTTGCCCAGCACACAGAAGTACTGTATTTTGTTCTTGGGATATGAACGATGGATGATTGCTTTTGAAATTTGACTAATTCTTCTTCCAGGGTGTGATTTAAAGAAATAGGGTATGTAAGATATGTTACCTCTAAATGTGTTTAGAGGAGAGGCTGAGAGCTTCATTAATGACCAGAGTATAACACAACACAGACAATCTCAGTGCAGGATTTATATTTGACCTAACCAATAACATGTACAGAGTCTGATATGTATCACATTTTCAGGAGCAATTTTGCCCAAAGCCAACATTGGGATATGCCTCTTAGCCAACACCATAGTGTAGCCTCTCAGGGAAAACAAATATTTATTCCCTGTGTCAGTCATTCATTGCCTGCAGCTAATATTTATGGCATTCACCCAGAGCACTAGCCAGCAGAAAGTCTGCTTTGTTGAGCTTCAGAGATTCCAGCAGCAGCTGGGCACAGGAGCACTAAAGTTTCCTAGAGAGATTCACAACCCCACAGTTGGGAGAAAGGGCTGACGAGTGACCTGCATGGAGAAAGATATGAATGATCCCAAACTGCACTGATGAGTGGCCTTAGGGGAGTGCTTCCCATGAGGGTACTGGATACTGATCCGGATAAATCGGGAAAGGCCTAGACTGGGTTTTAGCGCCCATGGCGATTTAATGTCATGACTTCAGAAAAGTCACTTCATATTCTAAGTCTCAGCTTTCTCAGAAGTGTCATGAAAAGGTTGATCCAGTTTCATTCAAGATCCTTACAATTTTATTCTAACATAGTCAACTTCATTCCCACTCTGAACAAAGCCCTGGCTTCTGGTAACCCCAGACTGAGTCAGAGTTTAGGGCCCCTAGCTTTTTCAAAAGGAAAGCTCTGACATCTCTACCATCTTTGAAGATGATCATCCAGTTTGAAACAGCAGATATTGAATGTCCAAGAGGAGCTTATTTTATAAGTCCTCAAATTCAAGAATATGACCCTTCAGGACAGTTACTTTCCAGTAGAGAACAAGTAAGTGAGAACATCAGAGGAGGCAGGGCTGTCTAGAGGAAGACACAGGGTTATAGCAGGAACCGAAGCCAGATTGTCAAAGCATCTGAATGCCTCACTGAGTTTAGATCTCTGGACTTTATTCTATAAAAGATGAAGGATCATCTCAGGTGTTAAGGGCAGGAGGAAGGTGATTTGAATGGGTTTGAGAATAGTAGATCTGGTAACAGAGCAGAAATTGGACTGAAGAGTAGACAGACCCTTTATTCTTTATTCATTCACTCATTTACTCTACAAATAAGTATTGAGGTCCTCAATGAACACTTGTTGATTGAATAAATGACTATATGATCTCAAATAAGAGACATTTTCTTATTAGGCATTTTGCTCCTGGGACCTGGTGTATAATAAAGGTATAATTGCCCTTCAGTGAGTTAATGTGTGAATGTTGTTCAGATCAGGTCCCACAAGCGGATGACATCATGAGGAAAGGGAAATGAAACACCATTTGGGGAAACTTGGTACCATTTCTCATCTCCTGAGTCTGATTCCCTCTCAGAATAATTTTGCATGCCCAGCTGCATCAGCATGTTGAGTTATACAAGGTAGCAAGCTGTCGCACTGTAATAGGCGTGGTGCATCATTCCATTGGTGCATGAAATTAAAAAGATGTGATTTGCTAGGGTACAGCAGATAAACCAAACTTGCTTCTCAGCCCATCTACTTTTATTCACATGTAAAAATCTCAGAAGAAGAAAACAGAGAACCAATTGGTCTGATTAACTATCCTTAGATTAGTGCCAATAACCAGTTTTATGCTATCCACTGACAAGGAAGTGGAGTGTTTGATGTTTATTGAGTTCCTACTGTGTGCTTGGCATACTAAGAGATGTGATCTATGTATATAGATAGTTATCTCTAGTAGTTCACACGTAATGATGAGCAGGATATCAGTACATCCTTGTGACACAGCGTGAGCACTGCTGTGGAAGAGGAATAAACAGGACCTGTAGAATATCGGAAGAGGAACGCCTCATCCAAGCTGAGAACATTAGGGAAGGCTTCTTGGTAGAGGTAAAATCTGACCTGAATCTTGCAGGCAAACTAGGAATTAGCCAAGAGGAAGGGAGGGAGAAAGCAGCAGCAGGTATGCAGAGATAGCGGGGAGGGGCAGCAAGTTGCCCTACTCTGTACACCATGGAGGGAACATCTGCTGCCAACACTGCCTCCCAGGGCTCCAACACGGACAGCGAATTCCTGCCAGAAGGTGAAGAGATACAGCAAACAGGCGTCGGAGCAGATGTGGCAAGTGCACAGGGTTAATCAAGCATTCTGCAGCCAGCAAGAGAAATAAATGCCCCCAGAGCAATATTGGCAGCAGCTGGCAGGACATGGCACTGACTCAAGCTTTGTCCTCCTGGAATAGGAGGTGCTCTGCCACTCTGAGGACTGGAGGCACTTGCCGTGTGCTCCTCTGCCGTTCACTCTTATTCACATAAAGGGCAAGAGACATAGGGAAGGGAAAAATATTAGTAATAGTGTCACTGACCTACAATAAAGAAAGTAATCAATAATCATTCTACAAAGGAAAAAGAGATGAAGAAGATGGGTATTTGGTAATTTGATGGTTTCTATTTGCCTCTCTGGCTTTGATTTTACGGTTGGAAAGGATGTGAATGTTATTACATGGCAATGAGGTTGCTATGGTAACCCTTTATTGTTTAATATAAGACGAGCTAAATCTTAGATAAGTTACTGGGAGAAAAATTAATGCTGCCAAAGGCCAGATCCAGCTTTTGATTCCCTTTTTTTTATTTAACATTTATGCCTGTTTCCCCTTTGTAACCTGCCCTTCTCTTATAGGACATCAAACGCATATCAAAATGAACAATGGTTCAGCCATTGTTAAAGGGATCCTGTACTATAGCAAATCAACTAGGACCCATTGGTCAGGAAGAAAGAAGTCAAAAACATATATTAGTGTCTGAGCCTAGGATAACTCAAAAGATGGCTCAATTCCAGCTTTGCAGGTAACATTCCTTTTCTGCAATTCCAGCTTTACTACTTAGCCATTCTGTGACCTTGACCAATTAAACTTTCTGGACCTATTTCTTAGTATTCAAGATGAGAATAATAATGACATCCACCTCATCAAGTTTTGTGGGGAAAAATAAATTATAGAAGATGGTGAAGAATTTAACACAGTGCCAGGAGTGCCAGGCAATATTTAGTGCTCAAAAATTAGCAGTTGTTCTTTGTTCTGCCTCCTATAATGATAGTGGGGAGGATGACTATTATTTTATTAGTTTTTCAAGGTCCAGTTCAAGAGCCATGCCTTCCACCTTTCGTGACTTCTCAGGAATACATAAAGGCTATTTCCTTCTGAACTCCCTTTGGGCTGCCTATAGGTATCATAAAGGCAGCACTAGGATGGAGGCAAGGAAAGATCAGGACAGCTCCTGTACTGCTGACAATCCCTGAGAGCTTATCTTGCTGCAGGTCCTATACCAGGCCCCTCACTTACATTACCTGATCATTTGTTAAAACACCCCAATGATGCTGACATGATCATCCCCATCTTACAGAGGAGAACACTGTGTTTCAGAGAGGTTTAAAACTTTTCTGGAGTTCTTACTGCTCATAAATGGTAAATCTGTGGACACCTGATTTTAAAACTCCCGCTTTTGCCACAGCACCATCGAGTTTTCCTTTTGACACATTTTTATCTTATCTCCCACCCCCCCTCCTGCCCAAGTAATCTTGGGGACTGAGAGTGGGCTTTCATTTTGTTTTTCTTTGTGTTTTGCCTTTTCCCCTGTTCCAGTGATAGTACATATTATGTGCTCAACAAAAGCCTGTTGATTGAAGTATTGGAATCAAGTCAAGGAAAAAAAAATGAGACAAGAAAAATGGATGCAGTCATGTATGCAGGCAGAGACTGACTTGGCTAATGTATTGAGTCTTAGATTTCAATTGACAGCAAGGACAGACAAAAAGAAAAATGCATCCTACTTTTGACATAAATGACAATCCAGAAACAAGGAGGATGGGCTAAGAAAATTGTGGTTAAAAAAAAGCAGGTGGAATCTGAGAAAAACTAATTAACTTTCTAATTATATCAGAAGTTGTAAATTATAAGTTTTTTGCACCGTTAGAAAAAAAGGCTGAGAGGAAAAGATGACAAGCCAGTGATTTCAATATCACCTAAGAGTATGTAACTTTCACTTAATCGGTAGCTCTTGTGGTAATATTATAAAAAGCATTATGGCTTCCTCAAATTCCCTCTTAATGAATGGCTTCTCAATTCAATAATTTTATTTTAATTAATCTATCACCTTGAAAGCACATTTTAAGGAAGCCTAGTAGAGCACTCTTTTAAATAATTCAATAAATGTTTAATTTTTCCCAACCCCCTCCCCTCAAGCATTCACCTTGTTTGGGTTATAGCCTTAACTGACAGGCAGAGGCTTGCTTACAGCATCTGAGCTGAGGCTGATTCTTCTCTCGCCTAGGTGCATTATGAAAAATTTAACAGTGAATTATGAGACAGTATCTGATTATTAACTAACAACTGTATTAAAAATTTAAGAAGCTCGCTTAAGAAAAATGAAATATAAATGCAATAAAACAATTTTAGTATTAGGTAGTCAAAAGTATTTTGCGGTTTTGGAGCCTCACAGAACATAGGTATGATTATGGCTGTTTCTTATTTGTTTTCTGATCTTCAGCTCACAGGGCTTCAGTTTTCTCATCTGCATAAGATGAGAAGAATGCTGCCTACTTTACGAGGCTGCTATTTTTCTTTAAAGACATAATGCACAATATGCTTTGTAGGTAGTAAGCATTCGGTAAATAATTTCTTTGGAGTAATAATACTCCCAGTTGCTAGGATTCATTTGTTCATCCAACAAACATTTATTGACAGCCTCTCGTCAGGTGACAAGCACTGTGCCAGATGCCAGGGACACAATATGGTAGACAGTCCCTGGGTCTGGGTAACTCACAGTCTGGCGGAGGCACAGCTCTTTCTCTGCCACCTCTTTGCTCAGCCTGCCCCCTTCCACCTCAAGATTCCCATCCCAGCTGTAGGTTCATAAGTACTCAGCAACATTTACTTAAAGTACAACTACAGTCCTAAATTGCTTTTGTCTGATAATAAAATAATTCCTTGCATGGGTGCATACAGACCATTCTTACATGCATTATCTCATGTGAGCATTACTGCAGTGCTGGTAATAATAGCAGTCGGTACTTAAGAAGTATGATACTATGTTGATATGTTCACCTTACAGGTTGGAAGACTAAGGTACAGAGAGACTAGTGCTTGTCCAGTTATATCTGACTCCGTAAGCCATACACTTCCCCATGATACTCTACACTCTCTCCTGCTCTGCTGTGAGAATTGGCCAGACACGTACTGCTATCTTGTGAAGATGAGGAAACTGAGGCTAGGGAGAGGAATTAACTTGCCCAAGATTGTTCTGTAAGTGACTGACAGAGACAGGATTAGAACTCAGGCACCTTATCACTTACAGATTCATTCAGTTGCTCAACTTAGATACACTGAGCAAATAAAGACCATTAAACTTCTGGAATCCTCTGAATAATAATGATAAAAATAATTGTAACGCTATTTATCAGTTAACATGTTCTTACTCCCTATGAAGAACTGTTGAATGAGTGCTTGATCTTTTTCAATCTTAGCAATAATACTATGAGGTAGGCCTACTACTTTTCCTATTTTTAACACATGAATAAATAGCAGAGAGGTTATGAAACTTGTCCAAGGCAACACAGCAAGTAGTAGAGGCAGGATTTAAACCCAGGCAGCTTGATCTCAAAGTTGGCCTTCTCAAACACTTCTCTGAACAGCATCTGTCACACAGTTGTTGGCTAATGCATATACATGTATGCGAGTATGTATGTCTCCTTAATACATAGGAAAAATAAATATATAATTCCCTGTTCAAGAAAGAATTGACACACAGGCCTGAGGCACACCTTTTGAAGGGCCTGGCTACAAGATTGGTTCTTCGCTGATGTCTGGGAACTTGGCTCTTTAAGGAGTCCCTAACGGATAAGACTGATTCACTACACCCAGACTGCTTATGCAAATAAGGTAGTTTATGCAGAAAACTTCCTTTTTGTCTGGGAGTCTAGAATTTTAGTCGTTGCTAGTTCGAGAGTACACCCGTGACTAGCTCCCAACAAAAATCTTGAGTACCAAGTCCCAAGTGGGCTCCTTTAGGCCAGAAATGTCACACAAATGTTGCTGTATTTTGCAGCTGGGGGTAGAGTACATTCTGTGTGACCCTTCCCGGGAGGGAGATTAGGAAACATAAATATGAATTCCTCCAGACTCTACTGTTTTTCCCTTACTTGTCCAGCTGTATATCTTTGTTGTTCTTCCATAATAAATCTTAGCCCTAAGTGTTACTATATGTTAAGATGTTGAGTCCTGTGAATCCTTCAAGGGAATCACCGAAAGCATGAGTAGTCTTAGATACCCCCACCAAATACTGTCTCATTCATAAACCATGAAAAAATTATCATATTAAAGACCAAATAATACATACTCATTTTCTTTCTTTCCTTCTCTCTCTTTCTTTCTCTCTCTCTCTCTCTCTCTTTTTTTTTTTTTTTTTTTTTTTTTTTTGAGAAAGGGTCTTACACTGTTGCCCAGGCTGGACTGCAGTGACATGATTATGGCTCACTGTAGCCTTGATTCCCTGGGGAACAGGATCCTCCCAGCTCAGCCTCCTGAATAGCCAAGACTACAGGTATGTGTCACTATGCCTGGCTAATTTTTTGTAGAGACGGAGTCTCACTTGTTGCCCAGGCTGGTCTCAAATTCCTGGGTTCAAGTAACCCTTTTACCTCAGCCTCCCAACGTTCTGGGAATACAGGCATGAGCCACCATACCTGTTCTCTTTTATTTTTCCAACGATTCATTGAATAAACACTCATCAAGAACGTTCTATGCATCAGAGACTATGCCTTGTTCTGTGGAAACAAAGGTGAACAGACAGACATGGCTCTTCCTCATATAAAACTTATATTTCAGTGAAGACATGTGTTAAACCATAGGACAAACATGTAATAATTAAATCATATGTACATGCATATGTATATATAAGATCCACTGTGACCTGAGGCATGAAGAGCAGTGCAAAGAGCCATGCCAGTGTCACGAGAGTGTCCTTGAGAAAATGATATCTGGGCTGATGTCTGAAGGACAAGTCAAGCCAACTAGATGAAGAGAGGGGTAGGGAAAAGAAGAATAAGACTTTGGGTGATACTTCCTATCTCTCTTCCAAGCTTTAAACCTGGGCCAATAAATGAAAAAAAAAGTGACAGTCATACCACTGGATAGCCATTCTTGTCACAAGGACAATTGTAAGAGCATAAATGGGACCCTGTTGAGGTGCACAGAGAGCGGAATCTTCAAGGATGCTGGACTCTAGGTGGAACAGATCGTGGTCCAACATGTTGAACAACCTCAGAGAATGGTAAACAACTGTGCTCTCCATTGCTGTGAGATTTTTAGTCAGATACTTCTTTGCTGCCTTGCTGACAAAGGACAGTCACGCCTGGGTCATCTCAACCAGCCCCAATTTTCCACGGTAAAAATCAGGGCATGCTGTCATTGAGTCATTGCAGCTTGCCTACTGAAATGCAGATGTGTAGTCAATGGAGAAGATTCAATTCCTGGAGGGGCAAAGAAAGAGAAGACAGAGGAAGTCAAAGTCACTGCAGTCTTTCTATTTGTGCTCTCCTGAGTCTTTGGTTACTCAAAGGACGGAAGTGGATGTGTTTGTCTCCAAGGGAACTGGGCTCAGATGCCTGGGCATTTTTGTAGGGGTGGGGGTGTGCTATATGGTCTATCCAAAACTGTCCTTAGGGAGTTATTGTGGGCTTGGAAGACAGGGATGAAGAGCTGTGAAGATTCTCTTCTTCTTTTCCTTCCTCATCACGAATTCTAACACACATATGAACCTACACTGATGCCACTCAGGCTGTGAATAAGGAAGCTCTATAATGGTGGGACAAAGGGAAATAAGTGAGCCTGGGAAGGACTGAAACTGAAAAAAAAAATTCTGTGTTTACAGTACTTTTCTAGGTTATTTGTAAGTCAGAAATTTACAAATTTCCTCCCAATGCGTTTACTTGGTTGTTGTGATTGCCTATTATGGGTAGTGAATCCTACTATTTTTCTTTAGAAAAGAGAACAGATTAAACGTTATTATATTCCAGGCACTGAGAATAAACCTGTAAAGAGGTGTTTGGTTCCTATTTTATAGATTTGGAAATAGGTTCATACATACATTTCTCTTCTATGAACATTAACTGCTGCATGTTTCACGTCATACCAAGTACTTTATTTCATTTAATTCTTATAAGGAAGGCATCTTCACTATAAACAAGAAAGCTCACACCCATTCTTCTCGTTCTTGTATGTTCAGCCTCTTTAAGAGCCAGGCACAGTCCTTGGTTCCAGTTAAGCTGGCTGCCCAGGTTCACACAGCTTATGCCTCAGGGCAGTATGGGGAAACCAGAAGATAAATGTCAGGAGCATTAATAAAGCAAGATGTAGAGTTGAATAAATAAATGAATGACCGAGCGAGTTTGGTGAATTAATAAATAAATAAAAATTGTTGGTGAATTGAGAAGTAGCTAAATGTAGAAACAGTAATATTGTCTCAAGAGGAGAGCTGAATATTTTCAAAATCATTTCTAGCCTAGCCTACCCGCATGATACTCAAAACATCATTTGGCATGGATGACAAAACGTCATCAAACCAGGAGAGGCCAGTAAGATGAGGAAAGAAACTCATTTTGTTCAGACTTGCTTTAGCTATGGTTTAACATAGTTTAGGACCATGGCCATAAAGCCTTCAGGAACAATCTAATGTGCTTGAAAGTATCATATTAAATTACATTTCATTACATTTTGCCCAAACAGCATAGCAATATCTGTGTACAATATTTGTAACAGAATGCAAAAATGAGGCTTGTATTTGCATCCTATTAACCTATTTAAAATCTCAAACCGAAGATGAATTGGAATATTTTGCAGTCTAATGCATTAGAATATAAAATATGGAAATATAAAGTGGAATTAAACAACTGCAAATATAATAATAAGCACTGTAATAGTAATGCAGTGATTTTAGATTGCAGTAAATTCATAGTTTGGTCCACAACACCACACTGAGATAAGGAATGGCTGGTTTGAAGTACAAAATGAAGCTTTAAAGAAATATAAATTTTGCTGCCATACTCCCACCACTCTACTAAAATGAATCAATCAGTTTTGTCTTGAAAATAAAATAAAATATACAAAGGCTGAATAATATAAGGAGAAGGCTTACATTGACTGCTTTTTTGAACACAGTGGATACTCAATGAATAATTATTTGGAACTAGATACATATTTCCTTTATTCCTGAACATTTCATTACTACCTACTATGTACCAGGCACCAGGTTATGTATACAAAGGCAAAAGGGGATTCAGCAGTCCTTGCCGCCTCATTAAATGTTTCAGTCTGTGGAGAGAATCTATCTATCTATCTATATATAACCATGTGCATATATGTATGTGTATGTGCATATACATGTTTATATATATATACAACTAGATATGACTGTATATAGTTTAAATATATATATATATATATATATATACATAAAATATGATAAAAGCTATAATTAGAGGTGTAAAAGATGCCAGGGAGCAGAGGAAATGAAAAGGCTATGCATGTCTGAGAAGGCTGAGGCCAACCTTGTCTTCCTATGCGGTCAACTGAAGTGAATTTCAGGCAACAGGATCACCCAGGCCCTCCTTCCCAAGTCTGTTTTCCCCACCTTCTGTTAAACTTGAGAGGTCTGGGTTTAATTTCACTGAGTGAGTCATCCATTCTCCTTAGAGGGTTCAAAGTTTCATGAAAGAAGATTTGTGCTCAATCTTAAAGAATGATGAAGGAGGATTCTTTGGCTGTTGGATTGGCATGTGCAAAAAGCACCTATGAGAAACTAACGTGGCTAGGGTGTAGGGTGGGGATAATAGACAGCTCGTGTTTGATAATAATAATTGTCAACATGATTTTAGATTCTGTGCTTAGACTAAAGAACATTGGCTTTATGATTCGGTGTTGATATCAGGCAACATATCATCTAGAGGCAGAAAAGCATCTGACATTTTCTGAGAGCTTGTTATAAGCCAGGAAACCATGTCTAGAACTTCATAATCAGCATCACTGTCAACTTTCATAGCCACTCTTTATGTTAGCTATCATCAACCCTGTTTTCAGATGAGGAAACTGACTCATTGAAAAATTGAACACTTTTTCAATGTCATATGTCAAGGAAGACTTCTGTCATTAATTCTAACTATTCCCAAGCAGAAATTGTCATTAGAAACCATAGAATGCCTCTGGGAGCTTTCAAATCAGGAAACAGGGGTCCAGAGAGTCCAAGTGACTTGGTCAAGGTCACCCAGCAAGTTGTTGACAAAGCCTGGACACGAGCCCAATACTCCGGAGTTCTCTCCTAGTCTTCCACCATTATTGTCTCGTCAGACTCTCACTTACCCAGCTATAGCCTGTGCAAACAAGGGAGACAGTGCAGTGATAGATAGTGCCTAAGAGCTATTTTAATAGCCCTGCTGTTTTGCTGGAGAAACACAGATGTTGTGATTTGCTCCCCCTGAAGCCTGCAGCCGGGTTACTACTCAAACAGCCACCAGATGCTGCTGTTTCCAAAAGACACCTGAATGCAGCCAAGCTCCTGGGAACACAAAGGAAGACTGCCTAGGTCACCAACGCCCCATGAGTTTCATTAGTAGCCGCCTTGATCCTTCGCAAACACAGGCACTCTACCCATTTGGGTCAAGGTCCTGAGGGAAATGAAGGATTAGTGATTCCAGATATCAGAACTCCTCACCTTCACTGAGGCTCACTTAAAATCCAACTCAAGGCTAGTCATACTTCATGGATAAGTTTAACTCCATAAGGTGTGGAAAGAAAAGAATGGGAGGAAAATAGGAAGGAATTCATATTTACCACTTTACCAGTACTGCACTTGATGTCTAATGAATATTTTCTCCTTTAATCATTACAATAACCCTGTGTTATTATGATCCCTATAACAACAGGTGAGAGATGGAAGTGAGAAAGGTGATGAAACTCATCAAAATGTAATATAATTAATCTGGAATAAAGAAGGGTTTTGACCGTTTGTCCTAAGTGTTCCATGCCTATATAGTTTCCAGGAAAATGGCAGCAAAGATGATTTTCAATACCTGGCATGTCAAGTAAAATAACTGACTCTAGAATCCCTTGGGTAAGCCACTCCTCATCCTGTCTCCCCTCTGGTGGCACTCTTACTTTCAGAATGGCTCTCTGCCTCCAGGAACTCTGGTTCAAAAGCTTCTATGTTTACTCTTTTGGAGATGAGGGAAGGAGAGATGGAGGGAGCCAGTTGCTGAGACTCATTCAGAATCCATTTTCATAAATGTGAACCTTTTTGCAGTGAAATAAATTTCCCACCTATGGTATCTCTGCATCTCATTCAGCATCCCCTATCTCTTGATTATCACTGTGGGTTGTAATGTACACTCTATTAAATGGGCAATAAACACAGCAAGGGTTATTGCCACACATAATAGCTAACAGAGATCTTGTCTTTTTCCTATTTCAGAGCTTTCCACACCTTTCTCCTGACACACTTCCTATCTCCCTCCTAAAAAAGAAAAGCCAGAAATATGCCTTGATCTGTGGCCTATAGTCTCTTCATTCATTCAACAAACCAGGCACTTCCTCATGGCCCCCTAGACATGCTTTCCTCTCAGCGTCTTTGTCTTAGAGAATGCATCGCCATCCTTCTGACTGCTCAAACCAGAAACCTAGGAGTGATCCTTGGTTCTGCTCTTTCCTTCACTGCTCCTTTCTAATCCATCACAAAACCCAAACCCACCTTCTGAATGTGTCTTTTTCGGGCTACAACAGTAGTCTAATAATGGTTCTCTCTCTCCTCTCCGATTTTCTATCCCTTTCCCCATTCTCTAGGCAGTAACTAGAATGATCTTTTTAAAAAACAAATCTGATTATGCCACTTTCCTTTTCTTAAAACCATTTAGCAGGTGATAAGTGTTTTTAATTATTTGTTTATTTCCCCAGATTTCCTTTTTGCTAGTGAAACATCTCCAATACACTCATGTTTCCACCCTTGCTACTTTCATCATTCTACTTGACTTCTCCCAGGTAACATCCAGGTTGTGTTCCTTTGGCCTGAAACATGGTTACTCTTTGCTCCAAATCATATCTGACCTTGTACATATGAAGAGTGGGTGGATGACTAGATAGTGATATTTGAAGGATACCTGTGCTAAAATATCTCCCCTACTCCAAATTAGACCACATCACTTCCCTGCTTGAGACCCTCTTCTGTCCTCCCTTCCCATATCCTCCAGGAAAATGGCCCAACTTACTAAGATTATGCACAAAATCCTGTTATCCTCATATCTGCACAGCCTGTGATTTCTCCCATACACATGCTTCATTCATCTTTCTTGCATTTAACACTGGAGCAGTCTTATCCGCTATCCCCACCATCCACCCCCATCACCCCCACCTCCACCCCCATCTCCATGACCACTACCTCCACCCCCAACACCATTGCTACCACCATCTCCACCATTTCTGCTCCCATCTCCACCCCCCACCACCTCCACTGCTTCCATCCTTACTATCACTATCACTTCCATCGCCCCAATCCCCAATATCAACAACCATCTCCACGCCACTACTACCACCATTTCCCCCACCGTTACCACCAGTGGGTATTTACTGATGTTTACTCTGCTACAAGCACTCTGCTAAGCCTCTATATATCTTGTCACATATCTGGATTTGAACCAAGGCAATGTGGCTCCAGAATCCAGACTCTTAACTATTATTCCCTTTTTCTATTACTCGGAGCTCCCTAAATTTCCTAGACTGCTTTATCCCTGTGCCCATGGAATATCACAGACTTGCAAAATGACATTTTTCAGATAACATGCAATAATATCAAATAATGGTGTTTTCAAAAAGTTAGGCGACTGAGAGGTCATAAATATAATCCCAATATTTTGTTACATTTACATGGAAAAAAATTCTTAAGGAAAATGCAACAGAAAGTTGAGAATGATTTATTTGGGTGACGTAAATATGGGTAATTCTAATTTTCATCTTGAGGTTTAAAAAATAGAGTTTAAAATTTAGGTAATGAGTACATATTACATGCAAGAAGAGAAAAAAATGACTGGTGTGATTGAAAGATGTGGAAAGTATAGAAACACACTCTTCCAAACTGTTGGAAGGAAAAAAAATCCCTCTTCTGAGTCCCATAAAGGGTTCATAAAAGAGATATAATACAATTTGGTGAAAAGAGCATGGGTATTGGAGTCCCAATAGCTGACTGTGGCTCTGCCATTTACCAACCATACCACCTCAGACCGAACACTTTATCTCTCTGTGTCTCAGTCTTCTCATTCAAAGAATGAGACAGACTGGCTCATTGCAGAGACTTACTTAGGTGAATATAATTCTTTCATTCTTCCCTCCCTCCCTCCCTCCTTTCTTCCTTTCCTTTCCTTTCCTTTTCTTTCCTCCCCTCCCCTCCCCTCCCCTCCCCTCCCCTCCCCACCCCTTCCCCTCCCG
>NW_022436976.1:27999656-28057956 GCF_009761245.1 Sapajus apella | reverse complement strand
TCTCCTCTCCTCTCCTCTCCTCTCCTCTCCTTTCCTTTCCTTCCTTTTTTCAAGGTCTCTCTCTGTCACCCAAGCTAGACTGCAGTGGCAGAATCAAGGTTCACCATAGCCTTGAGGTCCTGGCTCAAGCAAGTCTCCTGCCTCAGCCTTCCAAGTAGCTGGGACTACAGGAGAATCCTAACATGCTCAGCTAATGTATTTATTTATTTATTGTAAAGAATGGGTCTCACTATGTTGTTCAGGCTGTTCTCAAACTCCTAGCCTCATGTGATCCTCCCATCTAGGCCTCCCTAAGTCCTAGGATTACAGGCATGAGCCCTTGTACCCAGCCAAATTCTTTCTCTTAAGCCCCAGCCCTTCTTTTCAAGATTCTCTAGATGATTTCTTTAGCAATTCTCCTAAATGCAAACCAAGCACTAGAAACCTTAGGCCTGGAAAATAAATCAGTAAAAAAAATAGAATAAAATAACCACCCATCTAAATGGGTGACTTAGGCCTCAGACTCCTGCTCCATCCTTAAAAAATGGAAATGAAACCCAACATTTCACTAAGTGACTCTCATAGTCCTCAGCAATGATGCCAGGGAAAGAGTTCATTGTCCATGTCACCATTCCCAATGACCTGAAGTGCCCTGGGTCTCTCCTATCCTTGTCTGACTCTTCACCTCCATTGGCAGATACATGGAACAACTATATTTGTAATTAGTATTTTTTGTCATTTAATGTTCACCAGATTTGTAGTCAATTATTGGCTGAAAAACATTTATTATTTGCAATATATTATTAGTTTATTATGGCTCATTGCTCTAAAATACTTCGTTTAATCCTTTGCAGGTCCTTAAACACAAATATGGCAGCTATTAGCAACCTCTTCAGTCAGGCATAAAATTGTACCCAGAGGCCTCATAAACAATAGAGTGCTTTGCAAAGATTAAATCAGTGTACACAGCTGTGAAGGAGGCCATTAGGAAATGCATTATCATTCTGTTTTACTGTTACTCCGTGTGCTACTCTGCTCTTATCAATCCATCAGCTAGCCCTGCCTCTGCCCTGTAAGTGGAAAAGCCTTTGCATTTTACCAGGCAAGGGACAGCCACTGGGAAAAGTAGATTCCAGCCTTTCTGTGTAAGGTTAAGGGAACTTGGGTATCATCGTACAGGGTCAGCTTGGAAAAAGCCGGTGTCACAGTGCTTACCTCTGTCGATAAGAAACAGGCATGGAGGGAGCCTTCCATGTTATAAGACTTCCTGGAAGATGCTAATTGCAAATAAAGTTGTTTTTTTGTTTTTTTTTTTGGCCTTTGAGTCTTTATTCAAAATGCTGCCTCCAGAAAGAAAAGAAATAGGAGACTATTAGTGATAAAGCACCTGTTATGCCACAGGCTTTCCCTGATATGCATTTATTTAGTCATCAGGATGCATTCTGTAGGTGATGCTGAAGCCACATAGAAATGTTAGAAGGGATCTCACTGTGTGGTGGGAGAGGTAAACAATTAAGGTATATCTAATACTATATATCCAGTGTAAGGCTTCCTAGCAGGAGGAATATCTGAGCTAAAGTTAAAAGGATATAAAAAAAAAAAGTATAAGCAACAAGAGCTTTGGGGAGTTGTGGAGATGGGATGGAGTGTATTCCAGAATGTGGGGTCAGTATATGCAAAGGCATAGAAGTGTGAAACAAGAGGGTACTGATGCTCCTGAACTCAGGATATATGTTGAAAATATTATATAAGTCAAAAATGCATTTAATACAACTAACCTACCTAATATCACATCTTAGACTAGGGTATTAGTCCATTTTTACACAGCTATGAAGAGCTACTGGAGGCTGGGTAATTTATAAAGAAAAAAGGTTTAATTGACTCACAGCTCCCCATGGCCGGAGAGGCCTCAGAAAACTTACAATCATGATGGAGGCAAAGGGGAAGCAAGAACTTTTTCCCATGGCAGCAAGAGAGAGAGTGAGCAAGTGGGGGCAAATGCCACACTTCAAAACCACCAGGTCTCATGAGAATTCACTATCATGAGAACAGCACGGGGGAAATCCACCCCCGTGATCTAGTCACCTCCCACCAGGTCCCTCCCTCCACATATGGGGATTACAATTCAAGATGAGACTTGGGTGGGGACATAAAACCAAACCATATCATTTCACCCCTGACCTCTCCTAAATCTCATGTCCTTCTCACATTTAAAAACCAATCATGCCTTCCCAACAGTCCCCCAAAGTCTGAACTCATTCCAGCATTAACTCAAAAGTCCCAGTAGTCTCATCTGAGAAAGGCAAGTTCCTTCTGCCTATGAGCCTGTCAAATCAAGAGCAAGTTAGTTACTTCCAAGATACAATGGGGGTACAGGCATTGGGTAGATGGGAGAAACTGGCCAAAACAAAGGGGCTACAGGCCCCAAGCAAGTTTAAAACCCAACAGGGTAGTCATTAAATCTTAAAACTTCAAAATAATCTCTTTTGACCCCATGTCTGACATCCAAGACAAACTGATGCAAGAAGTAGGCTCCCATGGCCTTGGACACCTCTGCCCCTGTGGCTCTGCAGGGTTCAGCCCCTGTAGCTGCTTTCATGGGCTGGCATTGAGTGCCTGTGGCTTTTTCAGGTGCATAGTGCAAGCTGTTGGTGGCTCTACCAGTCTGGGCTCTAGAGGATGGTGGCCCTCTTCTCACAGCTCCACTAGGCAGTGCCCCAGTGTGGACTCTGTATGGGGGCTCCAACCCCACATTTCCCCTCTGCATTGACGTAGTAGTAGTTCTTCATGAGGTTTCTGCCTCTGCAGCCGACTTCTGCCTGGACATCTTGGCATTTCCATACATCCTTTGAAATCTAGGCAAAGGCTCCCAATGCTCAACTCTTGTCTTCTGCACACCTGCAAACCCAGCACCACATGGAAGCCACCAAGGCTTGGAGCTTGTGTCCTCTGAAGCAACGGCATGTGCTGTACCTTGGCCCCTTTTAGCCACAACAGGAGCTGGAGTGGCTAGAATGCAGGGTGCCATGTCTTGAGGCTGCACAGAGCAGTGGGGCCCTGGGCCTGGTCCCCAAAATCATTTTTTCCTCCTATGCCTCTGGCTTTGTGAGGCAAGGAGCTGCTGTGAGGATCCCTGAAATGCCTTGGAGGCATTTTCCTCATTGTCTTGGCAATTAACATTTGGCTCCTTATTACTTATGTAAATTTCTGCAGCCAGCTTAAATTTCTCTGTAGAAGATGGGTTTTTCTTTTCTACTGCATGTCAGACTACAAATTTTCAAACTTTTATGGTTTGCCTCTGTTTTAAACATAAGTTCCAATTTTGGACCAACTCTTTGTCAACACATGTGGCTGTATGCTGTTAAGAGCATTGAAGCTACATCTTGAACACGTTGCTGCTTAGAAGTTTCTTCTAGCAGATACCATAAATCATCTCTCTCTCAAGTTCAAAGTTCCACAGATCTCTAGGGCAGGGGCAAAATGCGGCAAGTCTCTTTGCTAACACGTAGCAAGGTGATCTTTACTAGTTCCCAGTAAGTTTCTCATGTCCATCTAAGACCGCCTCAGCCTGGACTTCATTCTCCATATCACCAACAGCATTTCAGTCAAAACCATTCAACAAGTCTCTAAGAAATTCCAAACATTTGAGCCCTCCAAACCAAACTGTTCCAACGTCTGCCCATTATCCAGTACAAAAGTCTCTTTCACATTTTCAGGTATCTTTAGAGCAATGCCCCACTTCTCTCAGTACCAATATTCTACACTAGTCCATTTTTACACACTGCTATAAAGAACTACCTGAGACTGGGTATTTTATGAATAAAAAAGGTCTAATTGACTTACAGTTCTGAATGGCTGAGGAGGCCTTGGGAAACTTATAATCATGGCAGAAGGCAAAAGCTAGGCAAGAATCTTCTTCACATGTCAGCAGGAAAGAGAACAGCTGGAGGGGGGATGTGCCATACTTTTAAACCATGAGATCTCGTTAGAACTCACTCACTATCATGAGACAGCATAGGGGAAATCCACTGTCACGATCCAATCACCTCCACCCAGGTCCTTCCCTCCACATGTGAGGATTACGATTGTAGATGAGATTTAGGTGGGGACACAGAGCCAAACCGCACCACCTACTGTACCTTCAGCATAGGACACTTACATTAGTGTACAGCTGGGCAAAACCTTTAGCTTAAAATCTATTTTATAATCAAGCATTGAATATCTCGTGTGACTTGTTAAATACGGTATATTATAGAGCACAGTATAGGTTGTGTGTCCTCGTGACTGCCTGGCTGACTGGGACCTGCAGCTCACTGCTACCACCCAGCATCATAAGAGAGTATCATACCATGTATCATTAGACTGAAAAAATATAAAAATTTAAAATTCAAAATGTGGTTTCTACTAACTGTGTATCACTTTTGCACTGTCATAAAGTTTAAAAATTGTAAGTTGAACCCTGTAAGTTAGGAACCATTTGCATCTTATTTCATTAAGTCCTCTCAGCATCCATTTACAGAATAAAAGGGTTTTTTTTTCTTTTGTCTACCCTTCACTGTGTGCATCTTGCATGGCTCTTTGGAGGCAAACGTAACACAATGGCACGAATGTAGGTTTTAGATTTATGCTCAGTCAAGTTTGAATTCTGCTTTCGTTATTATATAGTGGGGTGATTCTGAACAAGTCACTTCTCTGAGCTTCAGTTTCCTATCTGCAAAATGGGACTAATGGTGCCTACCTCATGGGGTTACCATAAGACTTATGGGAAATAACATAACAAAAGCACGTGCTATATTATCTGGTCACATATTAGAGTCAAAATTTGCTGGTTTCCTTCCTTCTATCCATAGACATTAGCCAAAATTTGTCTCTTCCAGGAAGCCTTCCCAGATTCACCAATTTAGAAATTACCTAAGGGTAAGAATATACCCTATGTTGGAATTTTCCCAAAAATCTTTTTTTTTTTTTTTTTTTTTTTTTTGAGACGGAGTTTCACTCATGTTACCCAGGCTGGAGTGCAATGGCGCGATCTCGGCTCACCGCAACCTCTGCCTCCTGGGTTCAGGCAATTCTCCTGCCTCAGCCTCCTGAGTCGCTGGGATTACAGGCACGCACCACCATGCCCAGCTAATTTTTTGTATTTTTAGTAGAGACAGAGTTTCACTTTGTTGACCAGGATGGTCTCGATCTCTTGACCTCGTGATCCACCCGCCTCGGCCTCCCAAAGTGCTGGGATTACAGGCTTGAGCCACCGTGCCCGGCCCCCAAAAATCTTTGAATACAAAAGGCTTTGGAGAAACATGAGCTGAAATAAATTACCCTGGACTTGCCACAGGGACAACTAGAAGCTTCCCCAATGTACCTTCAGGCCCTTTTCCTCCCACAGCTGCGCACCCTGGTCTCTGGGATCTCTTTTCCTTTGCTTTTTCTAAGAAGGCAGTGGGAAGAAAAGGCAGGAACTGCAATACTTGACCTCTTTGGAAACATTTGCTCAAGATGTGGTATATAGAAAGAAGCAAGAATTTGACCAGGTTTGACCCATTACGGAAGTTCTCTAGCCTAATGATCCGCTGGAAAATCTGTGCCTGATATTTGAGCCACAATTGCTTTCTGGCCATTCCTTGAACACACCATCTCTCTTCAGCCTTATGTAACTTGGCATTTGCCATGCCATCTTCCAGGAATGGTCCTGCCTTTGTCTACTACAGTAAAACTCTGCATCCCTTCAGACCCCAAATCTTCTTTTGTAATTCTTACAGGGAGGATTACTCACCCTACCTGATATGCCTCAGACCAGCATTCATAATTTTATGTTATTTCTAACACATTGAAATAACTGATTCATGTATCTGTTTCCCTTAGTATATTGTGATGGGCTGCAGGACAGCAGTCCTGCTTTTTCCTCTTTTTATTATCAGTATTTAGAATAAAGTATGATGTATAGTAAACCTATATGCATGAATGAATATGAATCTTATCCAGAAAAATTCCTCCAAGAGACTCAGACATATTGAGACCAGCAAGGCGTTTGGCAGGGGCTGCAGTGTGAATGGCAGCTGACTCAAGAAGAAATCATTACAGAATTTTCTAACCCCTTCCTTTCTGAAGGTTGGGCCCAGAGAAGCAGGAAGAGGTTCTGGCACAGAGATTCACAATGGGTTTTTCCTCTCAGTTCTGCCCACCATATCACTTATCCAATCTTCCCAAATGAGTTGGTTATTTTCTCTTTGGTCCCTTCTCTGCCCCACTCTAAGTTCTATGGACAGCTTCATGGGGCTCCATTGCATTCTGGTTCCTGGCTGGGTTCTGTCAAAGGGAAGCTCAGAGAGGTCAAGGGACAGGAAGAGAGAGATACTGAGGCCCTTCTTTTCTTCCTTCCTCACTTACTGCCCTTTCTTCAGTAGCTGTATCCATCCAGGAATATAGGTCCCTCGCAGCCCTTCTTTCACAGTTCCTACCTGCCCAGATAACAGTTTCCCCACAACCCCCACCAGCTCCTTCAGTCCTGGAAATGGCCATAGCTTCCAACTATTGACAGCCTTGCGTGCTTTACCACCCCTTACTTGATGCTTCAACCCTATCTGGAGCTCTGTAAGAGGTACTTTCATTAAAGTGTCTTCCCAGAACATTCTGAGATTAATTATGCTTCCTGATGGGACCCTGGTTGGTACATCCTCCCACAGATAGCATCAGGCAAGAGTTACCCTTCTCTTTCAGGTCCCATTCATGATATGGCCTTTAGCAAACCTCTAAGTTAAATCTGAATGAGGAATCCACTTACATGTGAGTCTGTGCGAGGGAGGAAGTGTCCCTGTGATGAGCAATGCTTTGGAGAAGTGGTCTGACAACATTCACAATCCGATGACTAAACTGTGAAGTGTTTAATTTTGTGCTGTGTGTTGGGGCTTGTTTGGGAGTTGGCAAGGATGGGATAGAGAGATAGGAGGGAGGTAAAGGAGAAAGAATTACGGGGAAAAAGTGAACTGATGGATTTTTCAGTCTTGTATCCAATTTCTGGTATTGTTGCAGATATGATCCTCTATCTGTTTTGGTAGACAGCACAGTCAAGTGGAAAGAGAATGAATTCTCCATAAAACAGAGATTTGAGCATAAGCCAGACTCAATCACATGATAGCTATTGTTCAGCTTGGGCACGTGACAATCTTTTGGAGCCTCAGTTTTTGATATCTGTATAATGGGGGATAATAAGCTTTCTTATACATTAAAGAAAAGTACATGATATCAAAGTATGTGAGAAAGCCTAGCACAGTGTCCCAGACAGAGCAAGAGCACTATAAAAGCTCATTCTCTCTTCTCTGGTTCCGATTGAGGAATACATGTCAAATGATTAAATGAATAAATCCTCTTTCAAAAACCCTTCTGATATATCCTAAGTTGAGCTAAAATCCGGCTTCCTGTAGCTTTTACCCATTGGACTTAGCCCTGCCATCTAAAGCCAAACAGAATAAATCAACTCACTCTTCTAAATGAAAACCCTTCAAATATTCCTGTCTAATAAATTGAATAAATAGACTCCACTTTAATAAATTTGCCCTAGGCCTGTGGGCCTTTGCAAGGAAGGCCAATATAAATGAAGATGTTGTCTGCAGACGAAATGCTTTGTGGATCACATGACTGCCACTCTGCCCCAGAGACAGAGGGGAGAGTATAGGGGAGGGTTATTGAAAATGAGTGGGCAGTAGTGGTCAGAAATATAAGTTTTAGTCTTCCTAAAGCACGTCATCTCAGAACGTGTTTTTTTTTCTTTTTAATTAAAAAAAAATCAATGCTTCCTCTCCTCCCTCCTATATTTCTTTCCTCCTTTGTTCACTTATTTAAAATAAATTGAATACCTACTCTGTGCTGTTTACTATGCTAAGCTTTTTCCATGTTGACCTCATTATTTAATTTAGTCCTTATCCTAAGGGAGAAATGTTATTATTCCTATTGTACCAATGAGAAAACTTTGGGTCCATGTCCATTTTTTTTCCAGGGCATCTAGAACTACAAGTAACAGAGCTGGAACTCAAAACCAGCCAGGGTTGTCCAGTGAGTACTACTGCATAATTCTATCTATGGAAGAATGCACAGTAAGAGAATGACACACATACAGACCACACACACACACACACACACACACACACACACACACACACACACAGTCTGCATTAGGTCCTGAAGAGCTTTTCCAGGCAAAGAGGAAACAGTCTGAACCACAGTGTGGAGATGCCTACTTAAGAATCTGTCTGGTTTGGGAAATGGCTGGTAGTGCAACATGCCTGAAGCGCATGGTACTTAACTAAGTCTTATAGGAGATGGGGCTAGATGAGCAGGCTGGGACCCACGTGTGAAGCACAGAAATATGATGCAGAGCTGTGGAGCTTGTGCTTTATACAGCTGCGATAAGGTGGCTCAGGTTACAGCTATCACTGTTCCCCTGAGGTTTAAGGCCGATTTTATTGACTTCCACACTCAGGCCTGGCTGCCTACCTGCCATTACACTTCTGTCACTATATAAGCTCAGGGATGATTTTTTAAGTTCTACCCAAGACTGGCTAAAAACGGACATTCAGCTTTTAAATCACAGACAGAAAAAAACTACCACTACCACCACAACAAAGATAAGATCGGCTATATAGAAAAGAAAAAAAAAAAGGAAAGCAAAAGAAGGAAGCCCCAAGAAAGCATAAAGAAGAGAAAGCATAAAACAAAACGACAGGAATAAGACCAAACACATCAGTTATGACAGTAAATGTAAATGGTTTAAGTTCTTCTAATAAAAAATAAGGTCTTTCAGATTGGGTTAAAAGCAAAACTCTTATATGCTGCTTACAAAAGTCAAACGGTAAAAGAAAAATGGGAGAGGAAAGGGGATTGAGGAAAGCTAGGCCAATATTTATCAAGCATACAAAACAACCAAAAAGAAAGAAGTGATTGGCAACATTTCAAAGTAGAATTCAGGATAAAAGCCTTATATGAGACCAAAAAGTTATTTTTATATTGATGGAAACAATAAGAAATGAGCTGTTACCTAATGTGAAAATATATCAAGCAAAAACTCTTAGAAATGTAAAGAGATCGTGATAGAAATAATCTTCTTGATATTGAATTAACAGTAAAAAAGACAAACATAGAATACTATTATTAGTAAGTTATATATACATCTCTTAAAAATTACTAAAAGCTAATTTAATTGAGTGTTTACAGTGTTCCAGGCATCGTTCTAAATATTTACTATTGCCTCATTTAATGTTGGAAAAAAGCTATTATGAGGTAGAGATTATTATTCCTATATCAAAGATAAGAAAACTGAAGCACAAGGAGACTAATTTTCCTGAGATATTTACACAGTGGCACTGTCACTGTTAAGAGTAAGCCTGGTTTGAAACTAAGGGAGGAATCCCCAGAGCCTGCCCTTTCAACTGTTATGTTAAACAGCCTTCAAGAAAGAACGCATATCCTTTCAAGACATGCATTCTAAAACACTGACCATCCAAAGTGATCATATAGGATACAAAGAAAACTTTAAAAGAACCAGAATCGACAAAAGGTATAGTCTATAAGATCTGAACACAATGCAGTCAATCTAGGCGCTAATGACACCTGAATCTAACCTAGATGGCACACAGGTGCACATGCACCCTGATACACACACATCATATAAACCAATCATAAAAGTGTGATACTACAATTCTAAATCAAATATATGAAAACCTATTTTATCCTTTATTTAAAGAATTATCACGATCGACTGGGATTCATCCTGGACTACACAGGTAAATACAGTAATGTAATACAATTCTTATCAGTAACTCAAAGAAGAAAACCACCTGGACATCTTGATGCATCACTTCTACTGAGTCACAGCCTTGTGAAGTTGGGGATGGGGGTGGTTGTGTTAATAAGAGGTCTAGGCTAGATAGAAGTAGCTGTTATACCGCATAAGTTACCGAGAGCAATGACTCAAACACAAGTAATGATACAGAGGGAATTGGGAGTGTCCAAGACAAATCAGGAGCAAAGTGACCTAAGGCTGAAGAAACCTAAGTTGATTCTGAACTGCTCCAAATCCAGGGTAGTCTACAGCTGGAGCTACCTGTGGTGGTCATCAGCAGGATGGTGGTAGGTGTGTGTTTAGTCATGGGGTGTAGCTACATGATTCCTGTTTTTCAAAGGGGTTGCCAATAAGATTAGATACTTAATAGGGCCTGGAATTCCCATCACTCCAGGATGTAATCCTCACAGCTGAAAGAAGAAAATGCTACATCAAGATTGAAGGCCATGTCTTAAGATATTTGTGTAAAGGTAAATATGACTTCAAGGGAATCTTTAAAACAGGGCTTCTGTTTCTGTAATATTCCAAGTTGGGGCTGTTTGTTGTTCTCTGCAAAATGTGCCTCTCTTGCAGGTAAAACCTGGGACAGGATGCTTGAGATAGGGGAATTTACACTTCTCCAAGGTGTTCACTCTCAAATACCAGACCTGGACCACTTTGTTCCCCGGAATGTTCACAAAAGGTCACAGAAGCACCAGAAGGGCCAGAGTGGCGCTGAGTCAGGTATGAGGTCCTCACTGCAACATCAAATGCATGAAGAGGGCGTTGCCCATCTGCTCCTTGGCCTCTGTCTCTGCCTGCCTTTCTTATTCTCCAGCTGAATCTTTTAGCCTCTTCTTATTGCTCACAGTAACTCTATACCAAGACCCTTGTAAATGAAGATACAAACCAGGAAGTGAGAAATCTAACAAAATAAAGCAGAGAGGGGCCTCTGTCTAATGAAGGCTCTCCAGTCCTTGAGAATTTCAGAATTTCAGATCCAGTAAGATCTGGCAGCTGAAGGCATGATTCAGAGTCTCAGGATGCAGGAGGCAAGGAGAACTTGAGAAACCATCTCACCTATGGAAACAAAAAATGATCCTCCTTAGAGACAGGGCTTGAGGCGTTAAGGAGCAGGTTGAAACCCAGGTTAATGGACTTCCTAGCCTAGTGCACACAGCATTTTAAAAAGCATGCTTATCTTTCCCAGTTAAAGATAATATATCCTTTGCGGACAGTTTGAAAAATCCCAACAATGCCCAGAATTAACATCTGGACACATTTTGGCTTTTTTCCTGACGTCATTTCTTTTCCCTTTGTATAGAGATGTGTATGTATGCATATGCATATAATTATAAAAATAAAATGGAAAGCATAATTCAAGTTTTGTATCCTAGTTTATTCATATCATTATTCCATTGTCACAGATGTGTAAGGGAGATGTCGTATGTGGGAAGTGAGCATCGTCAGCCCTGAGAAAGTAAGATACAGACAGCAAAGTTGACGATGGACTCAACAGCCAGGTCTCTGTTGACATAGGTGGGGACACCTGCTGGGACAGGAGAAAATAGGAGGGGAGGAAGTGGAGACAGCGTCTCTGTAACTCAAGAAGCTGCTCTGAAGAGAAGAGAACCAGGGCAGAGGGGCTGAGGGGCTTACAGCAGCAAAAACCTTTAATGGAAAAAACATAGGCTTGGAACAAAGCCTTTTGATTTGCACCTCAGCTCAACCATTTACAAATCATAGGACCACACAGGAACATGAAGTAGGGATTAATCAGTACCAAAGTGGCTTAGTGCTTTTCCACCTTCACATTAGATTCGATCTGTACTCTGACCAGTAAAGGAAGTGAGGCTCAGAGAGGCAAAGCAATTTGCCCAAGGACATGCTGTAAAAAGCAGAGCTGAGATTTAATTTCAGGATTGCCTAGCTTCAGATAATGTAGTTTTTTTTTTTTTAACAGAGAAAATGAAACCATTTATTACTATAACTTGATAGCTTACATAATTAATGCCTAATAAATAAAAGACAAGACACACCCCATAAGGGAAATCCTTTACTCCTGACCATTAATCTCTGTGGCACCTCCCCATGTCCTGTGGAGTGGCCTGCGGCCTCTGTAGGGAGCCCCTCGGCCTGGCCTGCAAGTACTGGGCTGGACCCCGTCCATCTTATGTGACGGCACATTCAATGTGATACACTCTGACACTCAGATGCCTGCTTCCCCCTCCATATCTCACATAATCTTGCCTTCCAACATCATTTTTTTCCCATTTGACTGAGTGGTCTGACCTAGAACGGCTGTGCGTGACTTGAAATTTAAGCATTCCTCTTTCAACTCTCTGATAAGAATCTTTCCCCTTTAATAATGCTCCCAGTGGCTCCTCGCCCATTCCTTTTCATTTCTGCTAGGCACTTTTAAGTTCAGTTTTCCTTCCACCCCCTGCAAGCCCCGCAAGGCTTAGCTTCAGAGCAAGGCTCTCTCAAGACCCAATCAATTGCAACATTCAGTTAAGCTAATTAATTTCAGGTTGCCATCAATATATTTCTTAATTATTGCTTAAACATAGGTAAAACCTGGAATTGTGCATCAACAGCCCTCAGCCTCAGCTGAATGCTAGCATCTACCATTAAGAATTCCCATGGGTCAAATCGAGGCTCTGACAATTGTTAGAAAGACCACATGTGTATTTGCATAAGATTTGCATATTATCTACATAGGTTAGTCTCTTTGCAGTAGATTTCCAATTAAATGTTATTATTTTGGCCTTGAAGTTGTTGTTTCCTGATTCTTAGTCTCTAGTACCATTAGCAACACCTGTTCACTTTGACGTTGATTTCTGCCTAGAGGACAATAGGACAATGAAGACAAAGGACACAAACCAGCTTTGAAAGCCCCAAACACTAGAGCACACCTCTGAGGTGGGCTGATTCTAGCAGTTGCGAGGTTTTGTCTGGTGGAGAGAAGACCCCAGGCTATCTGAGGAGGCTTGGCATAGTTGCAGGGCTACTGAGCAGAAGAGTACTGGGATTGTGCTGGATGGCTGGGTGGGTCTCCACCTCTCCTTCCCTACTCCCCTCTGCCCTTGCTCGTGGTATAAGCATTTCTATTCTTCCTGTGTGTCATTGTGCCTGAAAAACATAGAAGAGTCTTTCTGAAGATCTGGACATTTCATTCTCTGGCCTCTGATGTTCTCCCAGTGGTGGTGGTGTGAAAGCTGCATTCCCAGCACGACATGAAAATTCCTTCATGATAGTAGCTTACGTTTTTCTGGTTGTATCTCTTGATTTTACTTTGTATCTGACGTTCCTGCTCCCTTTGGCAAGCAGAATGTATTTTGCCATCATCTGCAAATGGCTGACTCCTATGCTGTCTCCTACTCTGAGGAGTCTTCCCTAATTGTCTCTTCCCCATCTGTTTGCTCCACTGGGGTTCAGGACACAATATCCCAAAGCATAGTGCCTTGGCATGCTGAGGACTTCAAACTGAAGGAGACTGAGACGGTCTCAGGCACAAGGTCCTTCTGTCTTTCCCTGGCCCTTCTGTCTCCTTTTCTTCTTTCTTCCCTGAGGTGGGTCATAGAAATTAGAATTTCTCTTTCAAAGCATAAAACCTAGAAGGGCCATTCTCTGACCTTTTCCTTTTTCCCCTGAAAACCCTCATGTGATAGGTGTCCTGTCCTATACCTAGAGGAAAGGAATGGTACACAGAGAGGCCAAAAAGAACATGGACATGCAGGTCTTGCTTGGTTCCCCCTCAGTTTACTACCATTTTTATACCCTTTTTGTCCAGGGACATTTTTACACAACTGTCTATTTTTCATAGCACCTAAGCATAAAAGTACAACAATTTTCCTATTACTCCAAAAACTCATCTGTATTTCCACAGCTCCATGTATTTCCTCCCTCCCTCTGCTGTGAAAATTCAGAAGGAATCCCAGGAGATCTGGGATACAGAGAGAAGCATCTGTGGTGAATGAACACATACCACTGGCAGAAGAGCAGAGATGGCCAACCATGGACCTCACTTCTCCCCTCCTCATCAGCTCATTATCTCACCACTGCCATCTTGCTTGAGGCCCTCAGGAATAATGTCACATGCACAAATAAGCCCAGGAATCCAGGCCAACCCTCAGTCCCAGATTTTAATCATTGCATGACTCTATGGGCAATGAGGTAACCCGAGCTCTCCTCCTGCCTCGGCATCCATTCCTGTTTTATGTTTCTCTTTTACATTTATTATCATCTGCCACACTTATTATCTATTTATTTTTCTTTCTTTCTTTATTTTTTTGAGACAAAATTTTGCTCTTGTTGCCCAGGCTGGAATGTAATGGCATGGTCTTGGCTCACCACAACTTTTACCTCCCAGGTTCAAGCGATTCTCCTACCTCAGCCTCCTGAGTAGTGGGATTACAGGCATGTGCCACCATGCTCGGGTAATTTTGTATTTGTAGTTGAGATGAGGTTTCTCCATGTTGGTCAGGCTGGTCTCGAACTCCTGACCTCAGGAGTTCCAGGTGATTCACCCACGTCAGCCTCCCAAGGTGCTGGGATTACAGGTGTGAGACACCACACCCAGCCTATCTACTAATTTTTCTATCCGTCTATCTCCCTCCTGCAGAACGGAAACTATGAGGGTAGAGAATGCTGACTTTTTTGTTTGTGACAGTAGTATCTTCAGTACCGAGAAAAGTGATTGACACATAATTTGTGCTCAATAAATACTTTTCAAATGAATGTATTCAAATATTTATTACACTATACTAAGTGTGATAATTAACTATTAGAGGGCTGGGACCACAGCTTATTCTTTTTTTTGTCAAATATAGTTTAAAATGTGTAATTAATTATAATGTATTTGTCACATAGGGTTAAAAATAACACAAAATTAATTACCATCTCTTTCTTCCCACTCATTCTAAGAAGGGCAGGCCACCAGGAAGAACTTTTGTGTGGTTAGGATGATGCACGAAGCAGAAGGTTAGAAAAGGGTTTGGGGCTATCTTTTTTTAAAAAAAGCCATTTGGGAGGAGAATAAACAGGGAAAGAAAGGTAGAGAACCAGGTGCCTAACATGAGGAAGTGGTTAGCTAAGTTGGTGATGTATTGAACAGGTCCAAGAGACTCAATATTTGGAAAGCACATTTTAAGAAATTCTTACTGTATATTCTGTGATGTGATTCTCCCTTTTCTCAAGAAAACCTTCAGTATAAATCTACATTGATCTTCAGTGAGTGACACCATAAGAAGAAATGCCTTTAAAACAAAAAAGAAAGGTATATGCCAAGAGTGAAACTTCAGGCAGGACCCAGAATCAATGCTCAACATGTGTTTAAAATGAAGAAAATGAATGAATGAATGATGAATGAATGAAGTGAACTACAATCAATGGATCAATTTTGTGTCAATATGAAACATTTCTTTAAGCTCCAAATTGTCCAGAAGTAGAATGAGCTTTTCCCTTTACTGATTTTTTTTTCCCCAAGGAGCAACAAGATAATAATTTCATCAAAAATCCTGTAGAAAAAAAAATGTCTGCTATAGGAATGGTATTAGGCTAGATTAATGGTACCCAGGCTGTGTTACAAGAAGTGACAAGGTTCTGGTTGTCACATTTCAAAGATTATTTTCTGGGTTGACAGACAGCCCAGCACACAGGCTTCTGAGACTTTCACATCTGTTTTTATCAGAGAAGTTCTGTTTTTGCTTGTATTACATATTTATTCATTCATGACTTCATTTATTTTTTCATTAAACATATATAGAGAGTAAATATTAAATGCCTCTCTTTTCCAAATACTGCACTGTTTCTGTAAAACAGTTCTTTTAAAATAGTTTTTAAGTTAAAAAAATTTCAAATTATACCGGAATTCTTGAGACTTGAAGACTGTGACACTTTCACAAACTGAGTAAATAATTATTGCTCATTGTACTACTGTGTCTAAAACTTGATGGTAATTACATTTTCTTGACTTTTTTCTTTTCATTTTAGCTCAGATGAATAAATATCTTGGCCTTGCTAAAACAGAAGAACAGTATATTTCAGAATGAATGAGCCTGAGAAGAAGAATGGGGTGTCTTCAAAGTCTCATTACTGGGCCTCTGGGTCCATTTCTGCAAAAAGGTGGAGTATGAATGTCACCACTGTCAGAGGAAGAGCTCAACATAATAAGGGTGAGACTTGCATTTGTCGAATCTCAGAGCAACACATTTTGAGTGATCCTTCATTCTAATCTTCATAACAACCCTGAGGAAGATAGTTCACAGATGATAAAACAGAGGGTCCCAGACAGTAAGCAATTTGTCCAATATCATGAACATGATAATCTTGGATTTGAACCCAAGTCTCTGCTGCCAATGCCCTTCTCTTTCCACCACACTTGGGAACAGTCGGATGTTTGCAAGCTGGTGATCTGGTTCCTTCTCAGCCTCTAATATGCCGACTTAACTTGGCATAAGAATGAATGTGCTGAGCTCCATTAATGGGTGAGAGCAGAAGATTTATGTGTTGGGAGATCTGGGGAAGATTTGGCTAGGGTGGTTATGATGCCAGAGACAGAGAATTTAAAACGAGACCCTGAACAGGGTCTTTTATGTGACTTCTTCATGTGGGTTAATTCTGCTTCAGCCTTGGATACAAATCTCCAAATACAAGAGGAAATGAAAGAAAAACTAACAACCTATCAACTCATTGTAAAATGTAATGGTCACTACATTTTCTGTAGTTTTTCTTTTCTTTTTAACTCACAGGAATAAATACCCCAGCCTTGTTAACACAGAAGGATGGTATATTTCAGAATGAATGAGCTTGAGAAAAGGAATAGCAGGAGACTAGATTTTGATTAATTTCTCATCTGAAAGAAAGAAGGTAGTGAGGACTTCTGTGAGTACACAGCACCTTCTGCAGGGCTAGGGGAGGCTGAGAGGGCATGGGGAAGGGTGCCGTGAGGTAGTGGTAGCAAGAAGTAACCAATTCTCAAACTCAACACTTGATGCTTGGTGTTTTCCAAATATGATCTTATTTAATCCTCATTCATTCATTTATTCATTTAAAAAACACTTGCTGAGTGCCCACTCTAGGCCATATCCCCCTGAGGACATAGACGTGAACAAAGCTGATAACATCTCTGCCCCCATGGAGCTGGCATTCTAGGTGAGGGTCATTTCATAAACAAATTAATAAACAACTATTATAATAGATGGCAAAGGTAGATGTTATGAAGAGTATTAAAGAACGTGAGATTGTAGAACACAGTGAAGGTGCTACTTCAGGCTGGGGTAGTAGAAAAGGGGTCTTTGATATAGGGACATAGCGGCAGAGACTGAAATGAAATGAAGGGTGGGCCATACCAATACCTGCGGGCACAGAGAAACGGAGGAAGGGGGAAAAGGTCTTCACATCTGAGGTAGTGCATTTGAGGATAAATATGGAAATCAGTAGCTCACAGTGAACGAGAAGAAAAGTGGTAGGTGGCGGCCAGATCATGATGGCCTTGAAGGGCCTGCACATCACAGGGGATCAAGAAGGAGAGTGACATGACCTGACTTTAGTTTGAAATTATTACTTTGATTGCTCTATAGAAGACCAACTGCAGGTTCACAAAGATGGATGAACAGAGACCTAGGAGGCTACTGAAAAGGTCCTAGAAGGCAAGACACTGGCTTGCAAGAGAGTAGATGGGATGTGAGGAGGGAAGAATCAGAATACAGTCTGATGATGGGAGTTGGCAGAATTTACTATCAGATAAATACATGATGTGAAAGAAAGAGAGGAATACAGAATAATTACCAAGACTTGGGTCTGAGCTGTGACCACTTGGGAATTATCAGCAGAGAGTCAGTATCCACCGCCTTGGGACTGGCTGAGGCCCCTGGAGAGCAAGTGTAGCTAGAGAAGAGAAGAAGCTGGAGGGTTGCTTCACAAGAGCCTGAGGAGGTGAGGAAGATCATGCCCATCTTATAGATTAAGAGATGTAACCTCGGAGCAGGACGATTCTTTTCAGCCACTATGCCTCTATTAGTGTCCGTACCATGGTAGGCTGCAATCCTTGTATAGATCTGCTCCCTAAGAGAGGAAGAGCTATTCAAGGACAACAAGTGTGCTGAATACAGGCTTTTATTTCTAGCATCTAGTACTTGCCAATAAAAGTAGTTACTGTACATATGAAAAGTTTACATATAAAAAGTGATGATTGGGCCGGTTGTAGTGGCGCATGCCTGTAATCCCAGCACTTTGTGGGGGGCGAGGTGGGCAGGTCACCTTAGGTTAGGAGTTTGAGACAAGCCTGGCCAAGATGGTGAAACCCTGTCTCTACTAAAAATACAAAAATTAGCCAGACGTGGTGGTACACACCTGTAATCCCAACTACTCAGGAGGCTGAGGGATGAGAGTCACCTGAATGTGGGAGATAGAGGCTGCAGTGAACTGAGATCGCACCACTACACTCCAGCCTGGGTGGCAGAGTGAGCCTCCGTCTCAAAAAAAAAAAAAAAAGGTAATGATTATACCTCTAACATAAGGGTCTCAATGCGGTTGTGTTCAACTGATGGTTGGACATATGGGACTCTGAATTATATACTTGGGGTCTGAAATTATTAGTTAGCACCTCAAACAGAGCCTGGCATATATAAGATGCACTTTCACTGATTAAAAGGATGTTCCATGATGATGATGACCTGTGCAGATACTGATGAGAGCCCCACTCAGCTGAAACCCAAGCATCTTTGGAAAGTGTTCATTGGTATCACTAGTGGTGTCTCTCAGAAATGAGGAGATGCAATGAAGGGCTTTGTTCAAGCCAAAGAGAGGAGCTGGTAAGAGTATAGAATAAGTGAGACACTTGAAAGTAAAGTAACTACGTGATACTGCAGTTTGAAATAATGTGAGAGAAACAAAAAAGGCAAGTGGGCACTGTTAGACAAGAAAAAACTCACTTCCCAAAGTACTGAGAAAAAGTGTTAGGTTTGATTTTCAACATGATGAAAGAGGATTATCCATCCAAAATGAATGGAAGTTCCTCTGAGATATAGACCAATGGAACAGAACAGAGGCCTTGGAAGTAACACCACACATCTACAACCATCTGATCTTTGATAAACCTCACAAAAACAAGCAATGGGGAAAGGATTCCCTGTTTAATAAATGGTGTTGTGAAAACTGGCTAGCCATATGGAGAGAGCTGAAACTGGACCTCTTCCTTATGCCTTACACTAAAATTAACTCCAGATGGATTAAATATTTAAACATAAGACCTAACACCATAAAAACCCTAGAAGAAAACCTGGGCAAAACCATTCAGGACAGAGGCATAGGCAAGGACTTCATTTCTAAAACACCAAAAGCATTGGCAACAAAAGCCAAAATAGACAAACGGGATCCAATTAAACTTAAGAGCTTCTGCATAGCAAAAGAAACAATCATTAGAGCAAACTGGCAACTAATAGAATGGTAAAAAATTTTTGCAAGCTACCCATCCGACAAAGGGCTAATAATCCAGAATCTACAAAGAACTAAAACAAATATACAAGAAAAAAATCAAACAACCCCATCAAAAAGTGGGCAAAGGATATGAACAGACATTTCTCAAAAGAAGACATTTATGTGGCCAACAAACATATGAAAATATGTTCATCATCATTGGTTATTAGAGAAGTGCAAATCAAAACCACATTGAGATACCATCTTACGCCAGTTAGAATGGTGATCATTAGAAAATCTGGAGACAACACATGCTGGAGAGGATGTGGAGAAATAGGAACACTTTTACACTGTTGGTGGGAGTGTAAATTAATTCAACCATTGTGGAAGACAGTGCGGTGATTCCTCAAGGATCTAGAAATAGAAATTCCATTTGACCCAGGAATCCCATTATTGGGTATATACACAAAAGATTATAAATCGTTCTATCATAAAGACACATGCACACATATGCTCATTGCAGCACTGTTTACAATAGCAAAGACTTGGAACCAACCCAAATGCCCATCAATGATAGATTGAATAAAGAAAATGTGGCACATATACACCATGAAATACTTTGCAGCCACAAAAAAGGATGAGTTCATGTCCTTTGCAGGGACAAGGATGAATCTGGAAACCATTATTCTCAGCAAACTGACACAAGAACAGAAAAGCAAACACCGCATGTTCTCATTCATAAGTGGGAGTTTAACAATGAGAACACATGGACACAGGGAGGGGAACATCACACACTGGGGTCTGTTGGCGGTTGGTGGGCCAGGGGAGGGATAGCAGGGGTGGAGAGATTGGGGAGGGATAACATTAGGAGAAATACCTCATGTAGGTGATGGGGGAAAGGAGGCAGCAAACCACCATGGCATATGTATACCTATGTAACAATCTTGCAAGATCTGTGCATGTATTCCAGAACTTAAAGTAAAATTAAAAAAAAAAAAAAGAAAAGAAGTGAAAGGAAGTAATCTCTGATTGACTAAATGACACTGGGATCTAGAGAAGATTCTGACGACAATGTACATGTATGAAGAATAATAAAGTAGAGATGATGGTAATGATGGTGATGATGATGGGGATGCGGGTGATAGCTACGACTTAAAAAGAGCTTTCTGTGTGCCAGGCCCTATTGTAGATACTTACATGTAATAACTCATTTTACCCTTGTAACAACTCTATGATAGGTACTATTATTACCTCTATTTCATAGATGATGAATCTGAGCTATAGACATGAAGGAATTTGTCAATGATCACACAGTTAGAAAGTTGCCACAAGTGGCAAATATAAGATGGACGTAGGCAGGAGTTATCCATTCCACCATTTACCATTTACTAAGTGCTAGCTGTGAATCAGGTACTGTGTTAGAGGTTAGACTTAGGCTTTACAGAGAAAAGTTTAAGATGTAATAAAGTTAAGACTGTAATCTTTTTAAAGTATTTGTAACCTTTTTAAAATATTTTATAAAATATTGCAGTTTTGTCAGTATGGAATCATAGAATGTTCTTGCATAAAAAGATTTTAGAAGTGATCTGGTCTCAGGTTCTTATTTTTAAAATTAAAAAATAAAATAAAATAAACCCTGAAGCCCAGAGAGGAAAGGTGACTTACCCACAGACACACAGCAAATAGTGAGAGAACAAGATCAAGATCCTAGGTCTATTAACTCTTAATTATGTTACTTTTCAAAAACCAGGCAGGCCACACAAAACATGCCGTATTACTCAGGAGCTGAACCTGGCTTCCTTTTGTGGAAGTGTCAAGATCTACCACTGTCTCACCCATTCAATTCTAGTTGGCAATTATTTCACTTGGCAGAGTATTATTTTTTTTAGAATCTAAGAGAACCATAGTAATTATCTGTTTACCTCCTTATTTAAACTATGGGGAGATTATGGCTCCATATGATAAAATAACATGCCCTAGGTTTCCTGGTAGGTTAAAGAATGTCCATTGCCATCACGAATTCAAAACCTTCCTGCCTCGATGGCAGGGAAAAGACAACTGTGCGTACAGATGAATGCTGACGACTTTTCTTAGAGCCGGCTATTGCAAAATAAGGCACCCATAGGCAGCATTGGTCTTAGTCTGCTCCATGATTTCCCTGAACTCTGTGATGCAGATAGATGATAATTAGTAAAAAGATTTAACAGGAAAACAAAAGCCATTCTCATTGACATTAGTAACAGACACAGAACTGCACCTCTGAACTCTGCCTGGCCAGGTGCTTCTTAGCTGGTGGCTGTGGCAGCCAGCACAGTCAGCAAGCAGGGAAGCATCCCCACCAAAGGTCTGGCTGACAACTGACTGTCTGAATTCATTTCAAACTCTCTCTTTGCTTCCAGCAACTCCTTCAAATTGGGCTCCCTGAGGTAAAAAGTCAGTGAGACAATGGCCGAAAGGCATTCTAGATGTGCTGAGATTTTACCTGATTATGAAGAAACTGAAGTACTCCACTAACCTGAGGGGTACTTAGTCACATGGGCAACTCTTAAGGGAAATCCCACTCTCTGACTTTCAAGAGTTGCGATTCCAAGTGTGGAGTGCAGACTTGTCATTGGTCAGAACCCTGTGCCCACAGCATCCCGGCCTCCCCTCTTGCTAACAACCTATTTTCCATCAGGCACCTCTGCAGGGGATTGTCATTTGAGTCCTGAAGGAGAATGGTGGCCTGTAAAAACAAAGGCATGAGAACAGAACTTCCCTCAGTGGCCAAGATGGCCGTTCTGGTCTGTACCTTTCAGCTGGGGCTCCAGAACCTAAACCTATTTCCTAACCTACACCCTAAATTATTATTTCTCATCTCCTTGCCTCTTGACCTTTTGCATTTCCTTCCTATTAGTGATTCATATTTGCTGCTTAGACCAAATATTTGGAACCTTTCTTCTTGTTTGGGTTCTGTATCCCTCTGACTATTTGTTATTATTATTGCTATTACTAATATTTTATTTAATATATATCTTATATTGTGCATAGTCTATGTGCCAGACACCTTAATAGGCACTTTATATTCACTTGTACCCCCATCCTGTCAATAACCTTGCAAAAATAAATCGTAACACATGCCCGTCTTACAGATGAGAAGGCTGAGGCTTAACAAGTCCTTGGAGCTAGAAAGTGGTAGACCAGGGAGACTTGAACTTATCTTTACTTCACTTGAAAATCTGGGAACTTTGTGCTGCCTAATTCTCATTCATCTCTTGGGTAATTCTGCCCTTAATTTTTCCAGACTAACTAGTTTAACCGCATCCCCTGAAACCCTTTCATCTTTCCTGGTAATGGGCTCTCTTGGTATCTGAGATGGAATACATTTCCAGGAATAACAGAGAGATTGAAGTGAAAAAAACAAGGGAGTGAAGAGCATATGGATTTCAATGTATTTCAAATATGTCTCACATTAATGTGAATACCAGGACTGTACCTGAATGAAGGTAAAAGCTACTATTCAACAAAGATCTCTAGCAAGCTTCCCAGTGTTGCTTACTTCCTCTCAAGTGGAAATACTACCAGCAATATATTTATATATTTAGGTCACCTCTTACATTTGTATTCCGGTCTTCAGGGCTTTTTCATATCCTTAATTTCATGTGGGCTCCTGAACAACACTTATTATTATTCCCACGGCGTAGATGAGGAAAATAAACCAAGAGAGGTTCAGAGACCTCCTTAAGGACACAATGAATTACTAATATAGGATATGGGCAACTGGATCCTGGTCTTTCAGAGGCTTAGGTTTGTCTCTTTCACAAATGTAGCACACAGGAAAAAACTGTATTTTGAAGGGAACTAACATTTGTTGAATACCTACTTAATATGAAAGATTATCCTTTCCATCATATATTACATTTGATATAATGCAAAATACATTACTTCATATGAAGTAGGTACTATTATTGTTCTCCATTTCCTAGGTTAGGCAACTGAGGCTCAGAAAGTTATGTAACTTGCTCAAGATCACAGTAGTCACTGAAAGTCAGGACTGCACAAAGGTGCGCCTGACTCCAAAGCCATTCTCTTAAGGCTCCCTCATGGCATGCTTTTAGTCTCGATTTGTGTCCAGGATGATTAAGGAATTCCACACAGTGTTTGGAACACAAGGATGAATCCTGATGGCTCCCGCTGGTTGCTAGGTAACGTCTGTTTGGCACAATCTGGCACATCATCATGGTTCTTTTGCCAACAGGAGCTGGATATCAGGATGGCAGTGAGGCAGGCACTTGCTTGCAGAAAAGCAGGCCTAGATTTTTTAGAAGCCATAAAAGCATCTTTGGATGATTAGGATCTAAGAGGCCAACAGCTTTGCAATGACAGCATAAATATTGCGGGCTGGATGGACAGGCACCAAATGGGGACATTCCATCCTGCTGTGTGATGAGGAAGCTGCCACTTTTGAGGATTTCCAAAACAAATAAACACTCCATATGCCAGAAGGAAAAAACCAGGAAAGACCTATTTCAATTGGGGCTGGTGACTATCATTTCTTCAAGAAGCTGAGATCCAGCTGGTAGTGCCAGGTGGAGAGTGAGTTGGGTGGCTGACCTCAAGGATGGCAGCCTTGGTCTTTGGCCACTTCATGGGGTGACCTGTTGAGCCAACAGCAGTGGAATTCTGCAGCTGTGGACCAAGACCTAAGTACTCATTCCCAGTGACTTAGAGACATGCTACAGCCGAGGGTGTGGGATATGAGAGAATATGGAGACACAGTTGTTGGAGAAATGTTTGTTTCAGCAGCACTTGCCCATAGCCTACGAGTAAGCAGGGGCTCACTGGCCACAGAGCACCTGGGCTGCAATCATGGACTTAGACAGATGTTGTCTTAGTTTATGGTACTTTCTTGCTTTCTGTAACGAAGTACCATAAACTGGTTGGCTTATGTACAACAGAAATTTATTTCTTACAGTTCACGAGACTAGAAGCCTGAGATCAGGGTGCCAGCATGGTCAGAGTCTGATGAAGGCCCTCTTCTGGGTTACAGAGCAGCTAGCTGTCTAGTCTCTTCTTAAAATGGTGGTAATCCCAGTCCTGAGGGCTCCACCCTCATGACCTAATTACCTGGTGAAGGCCCCACCTCTAAATACCACCACAATGGGGTTCAGATTTCAACATATGAATTCTATCTACAAGGACAGAAACATTCAGTCCATTGCCAACCTGCATTCAAGGCCCTCCTTTTCCAGGCCATGCACTGTTAGGGAAGCTATCTAACACCTCTGAACTCATTTTTCTGATCTATTAAATAGAACTAATATTGACCTGTATCTCAAGGGGTCCTTTGATTAAATAATAGAATAGTTTTTAAGTGCTCCACACAATACTATAAATTCTATAATTACTCACTAGTATTATATATAACATATCATAGTATATATGTGTCACATTATATTTTATAATACGTATTATATATACTATAATATATAATATTTATTAAATGTGAAGATATGCCCTTGTCATCCTTATCTCCTACCAGGAACCAAACCATTTTTAGGAACAGGAGACACATGAGAAGTTCAGTATTTCTCTCGATGTACCAATGATCTCTTCTATAACCTGCTCAAATGGTTGTGCTTTCTCTGCTTAAATGCTCCTAGTGATGGAGAGCCCAGCAGCTTCTATGGGTGCCTTATTTTATTTCATTAATTGGACTGCAATGAAAAATAACTCACTAAATTCAAACAATCTGAATCTTTAAGATTTCCACCCTTTGGTCTCACTTCTGTTCCCTAATATCACAGAATAAAATAGGGCTAATACTTACTGAAATCTTACTATATGCTAAGCAAGGGTCTGGGAATTTTACTATTATTCATTCTGATAGCACTCTCATGCAATAGACAGTATTATTTTGATTTTGCAGATTGGTAAATTGAGGAAACAAACTCACCTTTCACAATAACCTCATGAAATAGCATTATCTTGATTTTTCAGATAGGTAAATTGAGGAAACAAAGCCACCTTTCATGTGCTTGGCTATGAAATATTTAAAGTTAGAACTTTTTTTTCATCATTGAACTGAAATTACATAACATTTTCAGTGTTAAAGATTGCTGTGTTCTTGTTTCTAGGAGTAGGAAGGGAGAATGAAACACAACTGCTCCACTCAGGGAACTTGGAAAGGAAATTAAAAAGGCAAGGCACAGACTGGAAGAAAATATTTGCAAAAGATTTATCTGACAAAGAACTTCTTTCTGGATTATACAAAATACTTTTAGATATTCTTACAACTCTAAAATAAGATAACTCCTTAAAAATGAGTATTCTACCAAAGAAGAGATAAAGATGACAAACACATTCGAAGATGCTGAAAATCATTTGTTTATTGTTAGGAAGCTACAGGCTAAAAGCATAGTGAGATACCACTACAACCTACAAAACTGACTAAAAATAATCAGACTAACCAGGTGTTGGCAAGAAGCAGGGACACTGGGACTCTCACACTGCTGGAAGGAATGTAAAATGCTAAAACTGCTTTGGAAACAAGTTCAGTAATTTCTTAAAAAGTTAAAAATAGACCTATCACAAAAACCAGCAATCCCACCTCTAGGTATTTATCCAAGGAAAATGACAATATAGACCCACACAAAGACTTGTGCACAAATGACCGTAGCAGCTTTGTGGAAATTGCTAAAACCTAGAAACTTGCCAAGCATCAAAACAGACGAGTGGACAAACTCACTATGGTATATCCATACCATTAAGTACTAAACAGCAATAAAAAGGAACTATTAATACATTTGACAATATAAATGTAAATCCTAACTATGCTGAGAGAAAGAACCCAAAGATTTTAAACTGTATGATTCCATTTCTGTCAAGTGTTAGAAAATGAAAACTAACCGGAGTGATAGAAAGTAAACCAGTCGTCGCCTGGATATGGAGATGTATGTGTAAGGGGGATGTGTAAGGAGGATTCGGTCATAAAGGAATATAAGAAAACTCTGGGGTATGATGGAAATATTTATTATCTTAAATGCGATGACTGTTTCCCAGGTGTATACATGTATCAAAACTCATCAAATTATATACTTTATGTACAGTTTATTATACATCAAATATACCACAATAGAACCTAAAAATCTTGGTGGAAATATGTGATCATATAGCAAGATGATCCTGTAGTCCAGTCAAGTTTAATGAGAGATAATTCTAACCTGTAGGCTTTGACAACTTGGGCGGTGTGAAAGTGTGTGTGTTCTACAGTGTTGGTGATGAATGCCACAGGGAATGTCTGGGCACTGAAGCTAGGGCCCATCACCATTCTGGGAATGCTACAGATCTCTTGTCTCAGGAACAGAGGTGTTATGGAAGCATATTAGGAACAAGAAATCTTGTAGGTGGGGTGGGTAGCATTTAAAGAGAAGAAAAAGAATAAAATTTGCACATAAGCTTTGGATTGATGAATAATCCACTAGGGTACCACTAAAGAAAAAGAAACGGTAAGAACTGAAGTTAATATAGAACCTGGAATATAGCTCACATGTGATGCGATCATCATATATGCCTTTATTCATTCATCAAATGTGTATTGGGCTCCTTCTTTGTGCCAGGCACTATTCTAGATGCCAGAGACACTGCGCTGATCAAGAGATAAAATCCCTGCTGTCAAAGTGCTCTGATTTTAGTGGAATGAGATGGGACACTAATATATGAAAACTCTAAAATATCAGGAGGTGATGTGTGCTGGGAAGAAAAAGGAGAGCAGAGTAAAGAGGGGGTGGCAAGGCAGGGGCCTGTTTGACATTGCGTAGTCTGTGAAGACCCACTGAAGAGCAATTTGAGTAGAAACCTGAGTGAACCAAGCATGAGCCATGTGGATGTTGGGGAAGATGACTCCCTTCTGGAGAAGAAAGTATAAGGGCTGTTAGGAAATGGGGGGTAGTGGTGGGAGTCTACAGTAAGTCTTTCCATAATGGTGTAGTGATAACAATAACATGACTTCTTCCTCTTATTAAACCTTCTCTATGCACCACGATTTTGACTAAGAGCTTTAATACTTAGAGCAACCCTGTTAGACAAGTGCTAATGTCATTCTCATCTTACAGCTAAGGAAACTGAGACAAACTATGTAAGTTGCTGAAAAATCACAGCCAATAATTAGCTGAGGAAGAGACTCAAATCTACCAGAACGGTGTCACTTTTGAGCCTGAGCTCATACACATCCAGTGGGCAGGTGAGGGTGCATGGGTTTGTGAAGACTCCAGCAGTATGATTGGGGGTATGTTACTTAACCTCACAGTTACATGCACTGTATCTAATTCCTTCCTTTTCTAAAAAAATTTTTATTTTTTTATTTTTATTATAGACATAGGGTCTCACTATGTTGCCTAGGCTGGTATCGAATTCCTGGGTTCAAGTGATCCTCCTGTCTCAGCCTCCCAAAATGCTGTGATTACAGGCATGAACCACTCCACCCAGTCCTTCCTTGCTTATTTGTAATGAAAGAATGCTTCTAAAAATTATTTATTTATTTATTTTTATTATAGACATAGGGTCTCACTATGTTGCCTAGGCTGGTATGGAATTCCTGGGTTCAAGTGATTCTCCTGCCTCCGCCTACCCAAATGCTGGGATTACAGGCATGAACCACTCCACCCGGTCCTTCCTTGCTTATTTGTAATGAAAAAATGCTTTGTAAACCATGAGAGTACTACATAGAGATATCTTTAAAATATCAAAGAAGTCCCTGTAATTAGATATCCTAATGCTAGCTACTAGAACAAATAAGCCTCAGTATGGCAGTGGCTTAACCCTGTAGAAGATTACTTCGTGTTCACAAATAAATCCCATGCACATGAAGGTGTATGCCAAATGGTGACTCAGGGAACCAGGCAGGCTCCTTTTACCTTGTGGCTTGGTCATCACCTAGGAGCTAACAGATGTCTCCTTCCAGGGAGTAGAAATGTAAAAAGAACCCAGAAAATGGATATCTGACTCTTCAAAATCCCAGCCTTGGAACAATATGTGTCACTTCCATTCACATTCCTTGGCAAGAAATAATCATGTGCACACACTTGGGAAAGAAGGGAGGAGCTGGAAAAGGCAGTCAGTTCTTGTTGAGACAGCTGCCCCCTAGGCATAGCCCCACTTCACAGAATGAAGACCACAACTTTTTGGTGGATAATTCACTGTTTCTGGCATAGCCCCTCCCTCTCTTGCTTAAGGTCCGTATGGTGAAATTTAACACAGCCCACTGGACTCTATATACGTTGGTCTCCCTGATCTACACGCCCAAGTTCAAATCATGCCGTTCTTCTTGGTCTCAATACTCCAGCAACACCGACCTTTGTGTCTCAAACATGGCGTGCTCTTCAGGTTCACTGGGCATGATAAACTCTTCCACCTCTTCATTTCTTGGCTTCTTCCTCTTGCCCCAGGGCTGCACTAGTCCCTTCTGTTCTAAATGCTCATCATCACCTCGCTGCCCCCATCTGCTCTCTGCCATGCTCTCAGGAAATCTCAACACATTTGTAATTATTTGTTTGGTATTTTAAAAGCACAAGCCAGAGTTAGACTGTGTGGATTCGAAGCATAGATCCACTACCTATGGCTGTAAACACTTGGTCAGGTTATTTAGCCTCCCTTATTCCTTCTGGGCTGCTACGACAAAATGTCATACATTGGGTGGCTGATAAACTGCAGAATCTTACTTTTTCCTAATTCTGGGGTCTGGGAAATCCAAAATTAAGGTGCCATCAGATTTGGTGTCTGGTGATAGCCAGCTTTCTGATTCAAAGATGGTGCCTTCCAGCGGTGTCCTCACATGGTGGAGGGAGCCAGCTAGATTCCTGTGGTCTCTTTCATAGGGGCACTAATCTCACTGAGAGCAGAGGATTTTAACATATGAATTTTGTGGAGACACAAACTTTTCTTGCCACTGTTTCTTCATTTATAAAATGTGGATAATTATGACTCATTCTTCATTGATGATGAAGACTAAATGCAATAATGTATACAAAATAATTAGTATAGTATTCACTATACATTAATGGCAAAAACCACAATTACTTTTGCAGCAACCTAATAGCAGCTGTCACTGTTATTACTGGTCCTATTCCTCTTTACAGGTACAAGGTGAGCTCGGAGATCATCTTTCCTATTCACTTACATCCTCAGAACTTAGCATGATGTCTGACCATAGTGGACTTTCAATAAGTAGCTATGGGGTAAATTAATGCTCTCCTTTTTCTCTTGGGTGGTGGGTTTTCTTAAAGACCATATATCTGTAGTTTGTCATTGTTTTTGTGCTGATCCCTGTTCTTCTATGGAGACAGAATTGCAGTCCAGCATCTTAGTGAAGAGTACAATTCTAGAGCAGAACTGTGAGTCTCATCATAGCTGTTTTCCAGCTATCTAACCCAGAGGAAGTTATTTTTCTTCTTGACACCTCAGTTTCCCTGACTGTAAAGCGGAGATGATTCGGGCATGCCTTACAGAGCTCTTATGAGGTCAGTATGGAGCCTGCATAGAGAAAGCACTCCACAAATGACAGGTGTTCTTTTTTAAAGATTAGTTTGGAGGGCTTTTTTTTAATAGTAGAAAATGAGCACAGGATTTTGTTTAACATGCTGTGCCCTTCGTTCTTTCCCTTGAATAGACTTTAAAGCCATTGTGTTTATGAACTCCCTGGGGCTGAATGTCCCCTGGAAAGAAGGTAGCTGAGAGAAGGAGAAAGCTCCTGGGCCAAATTTATCTGAGGCCATGAAACAGCTCTGGACATGGTCACTGTCTATTTCCTCTTGGACTCTCTTAGCCTTTGCCTTTCTGTTGTATGTCAGGTGGAGGCATGGGGGCACTAATGCAGGAATCACCACGCCTACTCAGAAAGAAGGCATTTACCTAATTGCAAAGGAACACATCCTGCCTGCAGACAATAAATGGTATGTGATGCTTCCATGAAGTGAGATGGATGGAGCTCTCGGTTGCTAACCGGCCCGTAACCACAGTCATTAATCACACACGGCACGCCCATTGCCAGTAATGGACTTCACCCCGGAAAACTCCAACTCGTGGTGCCAACGGGTTAAAGGGAAGGCCTCGCCTCTTATGGAAATATGGGTCTCCCCTTGGGATTAACCCTGGTGTTTGCCACCCCTCATTCTCTGAAAAGCCCTTTTAATTGATTTTTCTTTCTATTTCCTCCAATCTGTCAAGAGCTCACTTGCCAGCCTCTGCCTGGACCAAGAGACATTGCCTGAACTGTATGAATTGCTAAGAAGCTGCTAGTCTACAAGGAATTTCCCTTTTCTTATTTCCTTAATAGACATAAAAGTAACTAAACCGCAATAGCAGATCCTCTTTTTTTGCCACAACCCACATCTCTGCAGCCAGATCTGGATGGGAAAACTGCCCAACATCATTATCTACAATTCGCTGAGTGCTTGCTTTGGGCCAGGTGTGGCCACATTGCCTCTCCAGAATTAATCTGAATAATTCCACGGCTCTCCATTTTTCTAGATAAAGACACTGTGGTTCAGAGAGGTTGAGTGAATGGCTTGGCCAAGTTTGCACAGCTAAGGATAGAGGTGATGTCCAAACAAGCATGTCAGATTGCAAATCCAGTGCCCTTTCTGTGATGCTACAGAGTGCCCTGGTCATTCTCGTTTCTTTGTTGGACTGGCATCTGAAGTCTTCTCACAGCCACAAATGAATCCCTGTTTTCCTCTTAACCAGCATTAGAAAAGCAGAACGGCACCAGGGGTGCTTGAGATAATCATGAAAAGTGGACTTGCATTTTCAAATGCAGTTAAGATCCACCACAGTGATACTCACAAGCTAGATCCCGTAAATACTGCTTAACTTAATAGATAGGCTCTGGCCCAGCTGTGGTACACTGAAATGCTCAGGATGTAAAGGGCTAGGCATGGTTCAGTCTATTTACTTTTCATGGGAGAACCAAACGATTAGGTAATTTGTGATAAATTCCTCGGCTGTGCAGAATTTCTGCAGCGACACTATTAATTTGATTAATTAGGAAGAAGCCATCTGACATTTCCTTTTGGGGGGTCCATTTATTCTCATAAGCTCTGTGTGGTTTTGAACCAGGGGTGGTAGAAGAGCATTTTTAGGGTGTCCCAGGCCTGTACCAAAATTGCCCAAGCAGCTAGACTGATTTCTTTTGTGCTAGGAGGTCATTTGCAACGGAAAGATATTCCTGTCATCCCTTCCGCTGCTGCCTTGGTTGCCAGAGGCCATCTGATCTGAAAAAGGCATGGGCAATTCCTCAGCCTGGCCTACAAAATTCCCCATGAGCTGGCCTGGTCCTGGCATTCCACTGGAGTTACTGACCTTTTAGGACAGATAATTATGTGTTGTGGAGAGCTGTCTTGTGTATTTTAGGATATTTTGCAGCACAACCAAAACTATCTCTAGACATTTCCAAAGGTCATCTGGGGGACAAAATTGCCCCCAGTTGACAACCACTGCAGTACTATACTGAGTTCCTTGAGGATGTGGACTCTGTATTGGTCTCAGTGTTATTCCCAGAGGCTATCACTGTGCCTGACACATAGCAGGCACTCTATGCCCTTTGAATGAATGTAGCATAGAGCCCAGGCTCACGTTCTGCTAGGCTCCCTCTACACAACACACTCTTCCTTATCTGTGCCCAGTGCTTTCCTTCCTTACCTCTGTGTCTTGACTCTTCCACCTAAACTGTTTTTCCCCTTCCATCCGCATGTTTTCAGAAGGCATCTTGATGCCTTCAAGACTTTTTTCCTTCAAGATTCTGTTCAAACACCATCTTAACAAAAGCCATCCCTGATCACCCAGATGGAATACATCTCATCATCCTCTGGCCTCCGTAAGACTTGTTATCTCTGTTTCTTTAATAATATCCAACTCTTTCTGGACAAGGTAATATCATCTAGCAGATAAGAGATCACACTCTGAATTGGAATTGCTTCCCATCCTTTACTGCCAGCAAAACTAAGGAAAAGTGACTTATCCTTTCTCTCCGAGAGTATTTCCTCATGGGCAAAATGCAGGTAACAATAATTACCTGCAGGGATTGAATGAGATAATGTATTTAATGGGCATAGCTAAGTTCCTGGCATGCAGGAATGAATAGCTGTTATTATCATTCTCACTTTGAAATGGAAGTTCCCTACAGACAAAAAACAGGTTTATGTTCATCCTTGTATCTCCAGTTTGAAGGTCAATGCCTGATAAATAGTAAATACTCAATAACTCTATTCATACACAAAGTTGGTACTTTAAGCCGGAAAATTCTCCAGGACAGTAGAGTCATGGATTCTTCCTGTGCAAGACGAGAAGGAGTCTAGTCTGAGCTCCTCGTTTTACATAAGGAAAAAATGACGGCCAGAGGGTAAAAATGGCTTGTCCACAGCCACACAAGGTAACGGAAGTCAAAGTCACATGCCAGCTAGGCCTGCTGCCCTTCTAATCACCGCAAATAACATTCCTTAGAAGTCCAGTGGCGCCTCCCTCTCTCCTGTTTGCAAGGTGGTGACAAGAGAAACTTGCTTCAGCATGTGGGAAAGCTAATTAGAGCTAATTTATTATCTTCTCTCGGAACTAGGATGCTGGGTAGAATCTGTTGGAGGTCTGTGCTGCAAAGAGAAATGTTTTTGATTATATTTACACATCTGATTTTGAGAAGTATGTGGAAACCTAATCATAACTATTATAACATGCTCACGGGCTCTCAGTATACTTATCCTGGCTACATGAGAAGTTTTCCAAAGCGCAGCTTTGGGCTGCATCTTTTTCAATGAAGTTCTTCCCGGGCTATCTTCTGTGGAATTCAAACCCTCTCTGAAGCTGTCTGGAGGACTAGACAATGTGCTGGTGTCAGGCAAGCTGGAAGAGTTTTGGAAAAATACCATCTTTGAGTCTCTGTTTCCCCCTCTGTATAATGGAATAATCATACCTACCTTGCAGGTTTGATATGAGGATGAAATGTAATACTACATCTGTGTGGCATACACAAGGTCAGGTATATACAGGAGGCATACATTAAATATTAGGCCCCTCAGTAAATGTTAGCCTAGACCTATGAATACGTCTAGGTGTTTGCTGTAGAAAACTCTGGTCCTGCCCATGAATGCCAACACATCTTCAGCCTTATTCTAGGCTCTGCACTTGGGGCTGGATAGAGTTACGGGGCCAGCATAATGGGGAGATGGCTGGAGTACAATTGAGAAGCCGTTTTATTGGAGAATGATGGAAGAAGCGTCATGATGTGATTGGTGGAAAGACAATGGACTTAAGCATTACGTAGACTTGTATTTGAATCTCAGCTCTAGCACTTTCCACTACCGGATCTTGAGAAATTCACTTAAACTCTCTGAGCTTAGTTTTCTCAACTGCGATATGGGAAGGAGTAATTAACTCACATAGCTGTTGTGAAAAGCAAATTTATATTATACATATAAGAATGCACAGTACATAGTAAGAGCAAAATAACTGAGCATGACAAGGCAGAGTCTGGTCCCAGATCCTGTTAGGCATATACCACACATTCAGTAAATGTGCTAAATGATTTGGACAAAATCTACTGTAATCTGGAATGAATGAGAAATGGAAACAGGAAACTAGGAGGCAGAACCATATTGGTTTGTGTCCCAACTTTGCCAATCAGATAAACCCATATCTTGCCAAGCCTCAATTTTCTCATTTATAAAAGAAGGTGATCCTAATAAAGACAAAAGCGTTGACATTGGCAAAGAGAATTCATCAATTGTAAAGTAGACTCTCATGATAGTTAAAAAGCATTTAGTATAGTACCCTAAAACAGTAAACCATTCAATAAATGGCTAGCAATAGCTTTAATAGATAATCATAAGACACCTAAAAGTGCCAGTCATGGGTTTTCCCTGTGAACGAGATTCACCAGGATCCCTGCCTCTTTGGAGAAGCAGCAGCAATATCACCCCCCTCCTCTTCATCATAGATGAAGGGATTGGAAAGGTAAGGGTGTGTATTCTCCACCCAACATCTGATGACAGAAATGTCATCGGTGGGAGGTATACGCCTTTGTGTGTAGGGTGGTCTGTGTTCTAAATGCCCTCATTTGCTTTTCGTTTTAAGATGTTTTTCATCTTATAGTTTTTCACATTTTTTTTGACATTTCTCACCCTTTTTTTCTGTTGCCACAGCACCTGTCTGTAGAATCCATTTTATCTCTCAAGTATTCTACTAGTTTCTTGTGGCCTTAGAAAGCGTCTACTAGCACTTGGTAGAATTTTGTATAAAATGAGAAACAGATTCTGAGTGGAGGCCTGAGGGCTCTTCTGTGAGTAGAATATGTGAATGTTGATGGGTGAAATTGTTGAGAGCTACTTTGCCTTTATTCTAAATATTGACCTGACCTAGATCCACAGCCCAAGTTATGTCTTCTACTGATGGTGTGGGAATCTGCTCCCTGGTGGTCCCTGATGAGCCATACCTCCTGCCTTTACACCTGCGCTTAGTTCCTTCCACAGCCCCTGAGTCCTGGCTGGCCCTATGGATCTCACCAACGGAATGTGTTGGAAGAGTTGCTGTGCTAGTTTTGGGCCAAAGCCTTCAGAAGGCTAAGTGCTTCACAAATATATTAATCATTAATTCTCACAACATCCCCATGAAATAGATATGACCATCTAAGAGGTAATAATACCTTCATGAGTATCTGGTGCTGTTTGAAATCTTTCATATGAAGTGATTTATTTAATTATCACATCAATCATATGAGGCCAATATTATTGCCATATTGTACCCATTTTATAAATGGGAAAATCGAAGCACAGATAAATTATCTTTCCAAAGATCACACAGCTAGCAAGCTTAGAGCTGGGCTATTTAAACCAGGCCATCAGATTGTAGAACCCGCACATCAATCACTACACTAAACTTGAGAGCGGTGAAGTGTCTTGCTCAAGGTCACTTAAAAACCATGGCAAAGCTGGGATCCAAAGAGGTTTCATGGACTCCACATCTAACCCTTCTGGCTTACAAGCATCTAAAAGACAATTTTGCTCTAGATTTGTCAACAGCTTCACCTAAACACAAAGACAGCTTCTACAAAAAGTAAAAATATGAAGCTTTCAACCAGTGGTCTTTTTATCATAATTTTATAGAATCCTGCTGTAGTTTCCTTTTCCATATTCAGGAATGGAATTGCATAACTGAGTGTATACATGTGTGCGTATGTGTGTATAAAACTATATACACTATAGAAGTGACAGCTCTCCTAGGTCACTTTCTTTCTCTGTGCTCAAGATGTAAGTTCATTTGTTCATTCAACAAACATAAAAGTGTAGGGTATCCAGTCACACTCTGCTATTTATGGGGCTGTGGCATGGAGCAGGTATTGTATAGTCTCTACGACTTAGCTTCCTCATCTGTAAAATGGAGTTAACAGATGTATATATGTATATATGATAATCTACATCCTAAGATTCTTACGATGATAAAACAAAATAAATAAGAGGCCTATCAGAATGCCTGATCCAGATGGCAATCAAATACTTTAAAAGTTACTATTATTAATAAATAATATAAGTCTAGCACTCCTATGATCTGAATGTGTATGTTCCCCCAAAACTCGTATGTTAAAATCTAATTTCCAATGTGATGACATTAAGAGGCAGGGACTTTGGGACATAATTTGCTCTTGGGATATGAATAGAATTAGTTCCCTTGTAAAAGAGACCCCAGAGAGACCCCTCATCCCTTCTGACATGTGAGGACACAGTGAGAAGCCAACATCTATGAACCAGGAAGCAGACATTCATCAGACACCAAATCTGCTGAAACCTTGATCTTGGAGCCCCCAACCTTTAGAACTGTGAGAAATAAATTTCTGTTTTCTATAAGCTATTAAGTTTTGATATTTTGTTATAGTAACCCAAACGGACTAAAATAACTACCTACTAGTCACTATGCTGAGTTTTTTGAATTCAGCAAGAAAAAGGTCCCATTCCTCATCTTCAAGGGGTCCACAGTCCCCATTGGGAGAACAACATGTAATGGACAGCTGGCCTTGGGTTTGGAGGTGATGCTGTAATAGAGGGTATGGCCAATGTTGTGGAGCCCAGAAGCCTAAACAAATTCCTTACTGATGGGAGTGTGAATAAGAAGATGGTTTGGCATGTTCCATAGAGAACGGATGCTTGAACCCAGACTTGATGTTTGGAAAGGGTTTGGAAAAGAATATGAAATGAGAAATATGGGAAGGGAATTTCAAGCCGAGAAAAAGGCTGAGCCAAATCATGGTGGTGTGATTGGGCCTGGATAGTTTCCAGTGAGTAAACATTTTCTGGGAGACTAAGTCTGGAGTGGATGGTTAGAGAACAGAGGCAAGCACTAAACCCCCGTTCTGATTTACATGTGAGAGGACTCTAGAGTGTTTAGTCTGCAGATGGAGACTGCAAGGGAATCTGAGATAAGAACCCTAAGTAAAGGAATCTAAGGTCAGATCATGAAGAGTCTTAGGTGTCAAGCTAAGGAGGTGAACTTTATCATATAAACAGGAAGGAGGAATTGACTGAAAAACTCCTAATATCTATTGATCAATAAATTGATAGGCAAACTTAGAGATATAGAAATATTACTGATATATTAATATTTATATGCATAAATCTATCTCTGTCTATATTTTGTTGTCTTGTTCTTTTTTTAAAAGTGAGTAAGGTAAGAATAGGGTCGACTTGCTCTTTATTCATCATCATCGCTGCAGCACTTAGCATGGTAACACTGAAAGAACTTGAAAAGATACTGGAATGGATGAACGAACAAGCTATAATCATTGTCTTTTGATGTTTGTGAAAGGAACAAATGAACCTACATCTTGAATGTAGAGGAAGGCAAGTAGTTTCACGAAGCAGGTGGCATTTAATATTGGCATTGTAGATGGGTACAATTCAGCCTTGCAGAAGTGAACTATTACTGTACAGAGAACAATCTCACTGCCCAATGTATAGTAAAGGGTTGAAGAGCATAAATTCTGGAGCCAGAGTTCAAGTTCTAGCTCTGCCATTTAATAGCCGGGGCTCAACAGCATTTCTTAGCCTTATGTACCTCAGTTTCCTCATCTGTACAATGGGGACAATAACAGTACTCACCATATAGGATTATTGTATAGATGTAAAATGCTTACCACAATAAGCTATACATTATAGTGCTGTATATAAATAATGTGTATAATAGTATTTGCTATTATTAAGTGTTATTGCTGGGTGCTGAATGCCATCTGCAGACTGAACACTCTAGAGTCCTACACACATAAATCAGTTCTTTCTTCATATATTATATCTGAGCAGTCTATATGAGTCTCTTTGACACAAGTCTCTTTGGTATAGATGAAGACCAGAGAGCTTGGGAGTCCCTTCTGAAGAGAAGACTGACTGACTAAACAAAGGTGGATGAGGAAAAACAAAGAACATATCGAATGCCAGGATTCAGATGGGATTGCTGCATGGCATTCATGAGCAGAGAGAGCTGGAGAAACCATGTCAAAGCTTTCCGAGAAAGACCGAGAACAATACCTGGGGAACACCAAAAAGACAGATGATAAAGAAGGGATGACAGGTCCCTGCAGGCCTGGACCAAGTGCAACACAGAACAAGCAACAAGACCAGAAGAAAGCAGTATGCCTTGTTACATTCCTTTGCTAGGCTTTAAATCAGCAGTGGCTTCCTGGCAAGATGAGGCAGGGCTCCAACCATTACAGGTTACCCAGAAGCCACCAGAGAAAAATGGAGAAGGAAAGCCTTGAAGAATGAGCATCGTCCCTGGTGTGATGTGGTTGCCATAGAGACCACTCCAGACAGTAGCCAGGAAGGGCAGTGCCTGTCCTCAGAGCAGTTAACAAGCTATTAGACCAAACATGAAGGTGCCAGCAGGTGAGTAAAATGAAGCCGCTACATCACAGCTGTCTGTTTGCTAAGATCAAACAGAGGAAGAAACAGCCATAAATCAGCCAGGCCACTGCAGCCATTGAGTCAAGTTCAGGGGAGCATGACAAGATTCCTAACCTGTAAGTCAAAGCCCCGGGACCACGTCCCAGAGGTAGATGCTCAGAAGAGTGATGGTCACGTTTTCCCAGACTGGCTTGAGGGTTCAAACAAGGTTAAAACAGAACAAAACTGCACCACTAGCAAACATACAGACAGAAACTAAGAATGTGGGAAATACGAGCTGAGAACAGTGCAGGAAGGCAATAAATACAAGAAGATTTCACAACATGCTCCCAACATTCAGACAAAACTGAAGGCACAGCAGGGCTTTGTAGCAGGCAGGAGGATACACACCTCTGGAAACATTCACTGCTTAGTTTTAAGATGGCGAACTGGATTTGAAACATTCTCAGAGCAAGTGCTTTGGTTCTACTGGACTGCCTCTTCAGGAAAAGTGTCCAGAGAAGGAAAGCACAACTACCTACTGAATCTCACACTAAGCACTGAAGATAATGAGCCATTATCTCAGTGAGCCATTTATTGTGTGGTTATGCCTGCCCTCTGAAGAGGTACAGGCTCCTTGGGTCTGCTCTGCCATCTACAAGTACATCTATTTGCACAAGTAGATGGTGATGTAATGCCCAAGTTCTTTATGTTTGATTCTTGACTACCTGGAGCCCTACCTCCTGCTTCCTTCCCCTCACACCTGAGCTATATTTAAAACATCACACCTTGCTGTCAAACATGCTATTATAGTTCTTTTTCTAGCTTAGTCAATTTCCGCCTTGCTCTATGACTCAGCTCAAGGGCCATCTCATGCATGCATTCATCCACTCATTCATTCTTTCAACAAGAGCTAAATGCTTCCCAAGTACCTGATACCTTCTAGGAATTCTTCCTCTCTGCTTACCTGTATACCTGCACTTCCTGCTAATGAAACATATTGTTCTGGGCCAGGATTGTTTATTAATGTGTCTGTCTAGCTCACTAGATTTTAGATTCCTTGAGGGCAGATTGTGTCTTGCTCACAGACTAGCATAGTTTTTAGAATTGAGCACATAGCAGATGCTCAATAAATAATTATTAAAGGATGGATAAAAGAATAAATGAATAAACTACATTTCAAATTCTATCCAGGTTGCTGTATTCTGAAGGGAATTCTCCAAGCTATCAAGTTGGCCTGGGATGAAATGTTCTCGTGTGCATTACTTAATAAAAAGAGCTCTGGGTCAAATGAAAATCTAAAGTCAATGTGAAATTGATCCTCATCAGCACTTTCTCTTCCAAACATATAGACAAAAGGACATTTCTGAAACATATGTATTAGTGTTGCATTTTCTGCTCTATAGACTCAGCGATCGTTGTCACTGCTAAGCCCAGCTCTCATTAATTTATGGGGCATCCAGCATAATCAGCAACAGGCTTCTTGGCAGCATTAATCAGTGACCAGCCTAGAATTTGGGAGAGTCTCTAAGTTGCAAACAGAACACTTTTCTTTCATCCTCTTTTCTGTTAGAAGTCACTGAGCATTATTTAAATTAAGCTCAAGACCTTTAGGGTGAATCTTCAAGGACCTACCAAGATCATCAGCCAACCTGTCTTCCTCAACTATGCAGGGAAAGAGGATATAGGCAACCATAATAACGCATCTGAATAGTACCTTCTTAGGAACCCCTGTCACACCTTTACTCAGTTTAGTAGCCATATAAACAAAGATATGCCTAGAAGGAGAAAAAGGAGGCAGCAGAGAAGAAAAACAAAATTCTTCTTATTGGAAGAAACGCGATGCAATGAAAGAGCCAGATGTACCAGGTGTGACTATCTTGTGCACAGTACCTGGCACACATATGTGTTCATCACTTGAGGTGATTGTTGTGATGATCTGTTGAGGCTGGCTTCAGACTGAACTGAGAAAATGATTCAGGACCTCATGTTTAAGCAGCAGGATGTGAAGTCACGGCATTTCTGGCTGCATTTCCTTTTTTCAGATTCTGTAGCATTGTACGGTGTCACAGCCTGAGTGCTCTCTTAGCCAGACACATCTAATGATACCCTATAATCCCTTTGCCTTCTAGTATTTTGCTAGGATATTTGTCTTAGAACATTTGGTTTAGAATGTTTCACCTTTCTCCTAGTTGAGACATAAAATGGGCCTCAATTGCTTAGAAACGAAGCTGAACTCGCAAAGAAAAGAAGATGGGAGAAACTTTCCAAGAGGAATATCTCCAAATTGCAGGTGAAGGTCACAGGGAAGACACGCCTCTGTGCTAAAACTTCAGGTGGTCCTAGTCATGGTACTATGGGGAATGAAGCATGGAGAGGATTGCGAAAAGTTGCAGTGAGGAAGGGACTTTCTCCCAAAGTGCAACCCTCCAAGGTTAGTGGGGAGGGTCTAGGCAAGTGTGTATATCTGTGTGTGCGTGTGTGTGTGTGTGTGTGTGTGTTAAAAACTTGAAAATATGATCACAACAATACTGTGAAGAAGGTATTATTTCTTTTACAAATGAGCTTCAGAGTGGTTAAGACACAAGCCCAAAGCCGCAGAGCTGGTTATTAGAAGAGCCAGGACTTGAGCCCATCACCTCAGTTTTGAATTTTTTAATCAGTTCAGTTGCCTACTTTTGAAAGCCAACTAAAGTTCAGATATGTACCCTCTGGCCGAGCTGAGGAAATTGTTGTGGGCTCCCTGAGTTTGCATAAGTCTTGACCATTATGATATACTCTGTTCTCCACCCTGTGGCTCCTCCTCTGGATGTGACACAATTCTAGGACATTCTTGCACACACCCTTGGCTGGTCCCACCTGAGGTACTTGGGATAATTCTCTTTATCCTAAGCCAGTGCTAGTCCAAAGCCAATCTTCATTCTGCTTCATTTTCTTAAAATCTCAATTGATTTATTTTTTATATTTACAAAAGTTACTCATCCTCATTACATCAGATTGAGAAGAAAAAAAAAATAAAGAGAAAAATAAAAGCCCTTATTATACTGCTGCGTAGAGAAGTTCACTCTTAATATCTTAATGCATTATCCTTAGTCTTTTTAGGTGTCTATAATTACGCACCTAAACATATGTTAGGAACAAAATTGGAATCCTGTTGTACATAAAGTTCGGAAGACTACCTTCATGTCCATATGTATACAACAACATGAAAAATTCTTTAGAAATAAATTTTATATAATGACTGCATTATTCAAGTGTGAAAACTTTAGTAAAACCTTTTTCTTATTTTTGGAAATTTAGTTTGTTGGCCTTTTGTCAAAATTTCAAGTAATGTGGAAATAAATTTTTTGTCCACAAATTTTTGTTATTTCTATTTTTAGGATTGAATATCATAAGAATAATTCTGTACTGAAGAGTTACAATGTCATTTTAGACACTTCCAGATAATTTGTATTAATTAAATTCTCACCAGTTGAGTTCCATTCCACACTAGAAGATCATTTTTTCTAGAAGCACTCCTCAAAATGGTAATAAAGGGTAATTCTTTCAGATAATCTTGAATTTGTTTGAATGGGAACTGCATTTAATGAAACACGTTAGGGCAAGACTATGTCTGTTTCATTTTTTAAAAATTATTTTTAAGGAACACAATAATTGTACATATGTATGGGGTACAGAGTGGCATTTTGATACATGTATACAATGTGTAATAATCTAATTTGGGTATTTATCATATTTCTCACCTCAAATATTTATTAATTTGTGTTGGGAATGTTCAAAATCCTTTCCATTTGAAATTATGCAATAAAATATTAACTATAGCCACCCTACAGTGCTGTAGAACTCTAGAACTTTTTTCTCCTATCTAGCTATAATTTTGTATTCATTAACCAGGTTCACCATTCCCTCCTCCTTCCATTCTTCCCAGCCCCTAGTAACCAGAGTTCTACTCTCTACTTCTATAAAATAAACTTTTTCAGTCCCCACATACGAGTGAGAATATGTGGTGTTTGTCTTCCTGCGCCTGGATTATTTCACTTAATATAATGTCCTCCAGGCTTGTTCCTTTTCCTGTGAATGACAGGATTTTGTTCTTTTTTTATGGTAGAATACTATTCCATTTTGTATCTATATCTCATTTTTAAAAAATCTATTCATCTGTTGATGAAAACTTAGGTTGATTCTGCCTTGGCTAAAGTGAATAGCATCACAATAAACATGGGAGTGCAGACATCTCTTCATCTATGTCATTTTTGTCCTGAGCACATAGCTAAGCTACATTTATATTCCTCTAACAATTAAATTGGGCCATATAACTGAATTCTGGCCAATGGAATATGGATGGAAGGGCTGTCTGCCATTTCCAAAAATGGTCCCTACACATCTCCAAAGTATGATCTTCCTCTGCCTTTCTCCATCTTCAGAGACCTTAGAAGCCACGTGTTTAAGATGATGGCGACACAAATAAGATGGGGAAACCTAGCTTTCTGAATGGTTGTATTAAGTATCATAATGCACTTTTAAAAATTATGTTGTTGGTTAAGGCAGCTAGCACTGTTCATCCTAACAAATACAGTGAGTGTCTGATTTACTCAATGGTCCCCAAACTAAAAAGCCTCAGATGGCTCTCTGTGTATCTAGTCATTAATCTGCTGTTGGCCGGCATGCCCTTTCACAGAGGCCTGTGGGGATCTGTAGCTCCTAAAATTCAAGCCTAGTGTTCAGCATACAGTTGGGTTTATGTAGGTGTGGGCTTACATGTATTTACAGAATGAATGAAACCTTCCAAGAGCCCAGTGACTCTACCTGGCTGACACCTAAGCAAGACTCACTCTGCCATTTGAAGAGGACCATCCACTGGCCTCTGCCCTCTGCTGCTGTTAAGAGCTTCATCCCCAGAGCAAGCCCATTGCAACTATACAAGGCAACTTACACTGCTTCCCCATAACAAAAACCCAAATACAGGGAACAGCCCTTCTGAACAGAGGCTGTTGTGCAGAGGAAAGTGGGGTTTTCCAACACAGTCATTTCTCCTCTCCTGCTGATGCTAATTACAGTTTGCTAAATGTAAACTGGGGCAACATCTAGCCCACCCAACAGTTCCAGAAATGGGCCCACTGTCTTCACAGTAACCTAGGAAGAGACAGCTGCTCCTCCTTCTAAGTCCTTTGTCTGTTTTTTCCACCCAGAACATTTGGCAAACACAGAGAGATATGCTCCAAGAAGAGGTGAGTTTGGAACTGCAAATCTCCCCAGCCTCAGGACCTCTATTTTGGTTGCTTGTTGTGCTACAAAGCTGGAGGTCTAAAGTGGAGGCACGCAGAAGATACTGTCTGGCTTGTAAAGGGTCTAATTACATGTGTGTGCAGCCTTATGTGGCAGTCTGGGAAGCCAATGATACAACTAACTACACTGAAACAACAAACATGAGCTTCCATGAAGGGCCCCCGCCTGTAGAACCATCATGTTGTCATTTTCATACATTGTCATTCCTTTCTTTTGTTCTAGCTTCACTTGTTGACTTTTCTCCCCCTATTAAAATCCTTCTCCTTTCAGGACACCATCAAGAGTCACCTCCTCAGTGAAGCCTTCCATGGTTTTATACCACCCATCCCTATCTGAATGAATATCTTTGTTCTCTGTTAACCCAATATTTGCCTGGGCTTTTGTCACACTGCTTTCAATGTCTACACCTCAGTTATCAAATCCAAAAAACAAGAGTCATCAGTCTCTAAGTTCCTTGCAAGCTTCAAAACTTTATATTTTTGTCAATTAGAACTTAATAAAGTGGAAAAAACTTACTATATGTGGATACTTACAAAACTTTAAAAAATGGCGTTTGCAAAAGATGTCAAATCAATGTATTAAATTGAAATCCAGTATCAAAGCAGTCAATAAAGTGCTCTTTTGAAATTGTACATTTTATGTCAACAAAATTTCAAAATGTAAAAACCTTTTTATTTTATTTTTTAAATAATTAGGAATAATAACCAAATCATTTTAAAGTATTAGTAGAAAGATTGTGGCTTTGGAATAAGAAGATTGGAGTGGAACATAAGTTCCTTCTAGCTGAATGACCTGGGCACGATTTAGCATGTCTTTGTACCTCAGTTTCCCCATCTGTAAAATGGCAGTAGTGCTGACTTTACTTCGCTAAGCTGTTGAGTAGAATAAATTAGACAGTGCACATGAAACCACTTTATAAATAAAATACAGTGTTTGTATTAGTGATAGCAACCAAAAGCCCCCAGTGAGTCTCTCCCTACCCTGAGGATTACGACCACCACTGCTGGGTTAGACATCTTAAAACACATATCTCAGATTCCCAGAATCATGCTCAACAATATTCACTGTCTCTCTGCCTATAGAATAATGATCTTTCAATAAAAATCTCTTTGATGAGTCTTTGCTGCTAACAGTCACAATAACTTTAGCAACTCTTTAGTGGGTACCTACCTTCTGCTAAACATTTGCTAGGCATTTGCCACGTAAACAGAAGAAAAGAGTTAGCCAGGCTTAGGGTCAAGTCCCACATTTGCAAATAAATATTTGTGTGATCTTGAGAACATTGCTTCACTTTTCAAATCTTAGTTTCCTTCTCTATAAATCAGATATGACAGTACCTATTATAAAGGATTGTTTTGAAAATTAAAATGTGAACACCTACTTAAAGCATGCAGATGCATTTCATAACATAGCAGGTACTCAACAAATATTAGCCTCTTTCCCTTTGAGCACCAAGATTCTAGAATTCCATAATATAAAGCGTTCATATAAATAGATGTGTGGGAGATGATGGGTGGCTTCTAGCAGGGTGATGTCAGAGAAAGATTTAACCAGAATCTCCATTGCAATATCGCATTGGCCCCTGCATGCGTCTTTCACCCACTGTGCTCATCACCACAATATTTTACAGTGAACATTTAATTTGTTCTATAAAAAGAAAGATTATTCTCAATGATGCATGTGATAAATATGCTGGCTTTAAACCTTTTAGAAATATTAAAGGTTTTACAGCTCAATGTTTGACAGACTTGATTAATCCCTTCCCCACAGAAATATTCAGGAAGATAGCTGTGGTTGGGCTTTAAAGCTCCAAGAGCGTTCTTTGATAAAGGTAAAGAAAACATAAAGAACCTTTAAAAAGAGAGATTCTTGTGCCACACAGAATAGACAAAGAATAGGAAGGCCCAGAATGCTGCACACTATGATAGAGAGTTGGAAGTCAGTGTGGGGGTGGGGGGGAGCGGGGAAACGGTGCTTTGAAACCTCTCTCCTTTGGAGGAGTTTTTAAATGAAAGGCACACATCCAGCCTGTCCACAGGACATTAGTCTAAGAGTTTTCTTCTCTGCTGGATTTCAAAATGGACGACGTGGGAGGGGGCACAGGCCAGAGCAAGGACAGTACGAACTTCAGAGAGGAATGAAATGGAATGCACCATGGGCCCTTCCCAGAGTCCCAGACTATGCAACAGCCTCCTACGTGCTTGTTCAGTCACCAGAGCTATTTCTTGCACAGACCTCTTCAATCCCTGCTGTATTTTGAGCTCCTCTAAAGAAAACGAAATATGTTTTGGCTATTTTTCCCCTCAGCACCTAGCCTAGCTTTTGTACGTAATAGGTGCCTCATAGGTCTTAAGCAGATAGAGTTGGCCTTTAGTAAACCTGTTATGAAATTGTTTAATAACACAAGTAGTGAAAAAACTCCTACTTAAGAACGATGCTTACACAATTACTAACAGATTCTACCTTCCTTCATCCCATGAAACAAAAGGAAACAGAGACTAAACCATGGAGGCTTACTAATAAAACCTCACTCAGCAAATGCGTATCGAGCACTATTACCATCCTAGCTGAGCTGGATGTGGTTTCCAGCCTCATTGCCTTGTGAAGAAACACCTGTCAGCATTGTGGAAGCTACTATAATAGAAGCATATTTGGAAAACCACGCAAGACAAAGGAAGGTACACCAAACCTAGTGTTTTAGTCCACGAGAGATGTTAGAAAAAGTTCAGAGAATGAATGCCAGACGCTGAAGCTGAATGTTAAGGACGATGCAAAGAGAGACTAAGGAAGGATGCACATTGTATCATGCACACAGTTTTGATCTGTGAACTTCCATTGCAACTCCAAACAGAACGCTTGTTCTGTTAGTCAACCTCCCTCACAAAATCTCAGAGTGTCAGCCCATTTTGCTCTGAGGTTTTCTTTGATATCCAGGTCAATCTCTAATGCCAACCCCTATTCTTTTTTTCTGGAAGCATTTCCCAACAAGAAACACCAACATATTTGCCACAAGATATTATGGGGGCAAAGGTGTAATTCAATTACGTGACTTAATCAATTCAAATGGCTAATGTACAAGAATCTCAGCCTTCAACTGAGGGCGAATAATTGTTCCATAATTTCTTAATTCTCCCACAAGACAGTTTAAATTAAAGGATGTCAATTTGCAAAGCCAGACTGCATTGTGTTCTTAAATTGGGCCTGAAATAGCCACACGATGAAGGGTAATAAGGCAGATAGCACAGCCCGGAGTGCCTGGTGCTGTGCAAAATTGTTTAATACAGTCAGACCCTTTAATCTTCGTATCTATTGATGCAGAAAGCAGCATATTTCTGTCACTTATGATAAGAAACATTACTTTTTAAATTCCTTGGTGAGACCTGCAGATCTTAGGCAGCCAAGATAGCAGGACTCTCTATTTCTGTTTCTGTGAACATTTCTTTTTTCCCTTAAATTGGTTTTATTCTAATCCATTTAGTCTCCAATCTAAGTCAGAGACAAGTAACCCTGAATGGAACCACACGGGAGGGGGACAAAGGCATGCACCTTTCAGTTCTCAGATTCTGCTGGCTACCACCTCATTGAATAAGCCAGTGATTAAATAAATAATGAACCTTGGGGTACTAACCACAGGACAGGCAGTTCCAGAAAGGAAGAGCATTGGAGCCTCTTTTGAAAGAAACAAAATCATGCTCAGAAGTGGAGGAGAAGGTATTGGGAAGGGATGATTGGAACCGTTTTCATGAAGTAGCCAAGCACTTTACTCACCAGTGTCCTAGGAAACTGTTCAGTCAATGTGTCCAGGCTGGGTGGGGGTAATGCTGGGGAAAGGGGGAGCCCAGGGTCTGGATGGGCCACAAGTCAGAAATCGTCATGGAGAGAAGCCAAGGAAGTAGCTGCAATGAAAAAGCGATGTCAGTTTTGAAGGCAAACCAAAGGAGAAAAACGATAAAGTACAACATGGCCATCACAATGGCGTTTGAAGCGAGTGGTTCAAGGTAAAGTGTGTGATTCGAAAGTGTGTGTGGTACATGCAGGGTAGGTGGTCACGGAGCACAGAGAGTCATAGGACATGTGCTGGGCTAAACAACAGGGAACTTGTCAGGGTCTCTGTGCCTAGCACTGTGCTGGACTATGGGAAGGATATGAATAAAAGCAAACATGCTCATTCATCTTTATTTTAAAATGTTCGACTAGGTTATACGTACACAGGCTAAAATTCCAAAGATACAAATTGTATATTTTTCACTTGTATGAATCTGTCTGTGTGATAAACACCTTAAAGCAGGATTATTGGATAAAGAAAATGTGTATTTTAAATTTTGATAGATATTGTCAAATTACCATTCACAGAGTTTGTACCATTTTACATGCTCTTCAGCAAATGTATGAAGGGATACCTTTTCCATAGCTCCACTGCTATAGTTTGGATGTTTGTTTCCCAAACCTCATGTTGAAATTTGATGCCCAGTTTTGGAGGTGAGGCCTAATGGTGGGTGTTTGGGTCACACGGGTGGAGCCCTCATGAAGAGCACAGTGCCATTCCCACAGTAATTAGTGGGTTCCTGCTCTGTTAGTTCTTATGAGAGCTGGTTGATAAAAGCAGCGTGGCACCTCCCTCTCCTCTATCTCGCTTCCCCTCTTGCCCGGTGATCCTTGCACATGCTGGCTCCCCTTCCCCTTCCACCATAAGGGGAAGTAGTTAGTGGCCCTTCTGAGAAGCAGATGTTGGCGCCATGCTTTTGGTGCAGCCTGCAGAACTGTGAGTCAAACAAACCTCTTCTGTTTATAAATTACCCAGTCTCAGATATTCCTTTATAAAGACACAAACAGATTAAGGACAGAGCTAGTCACAGATCTTTATCTCAATAGATGTTGGACTATAAACCATAATGATGCTGACATTAAATGAATTATCATAGCATTTTAAGCGTGGTTTTTAGTTTTTATAGATACTAATTCATTTATTCCTAACAGCAAACCACTGATGTAGGTGCTATTGTAATTGTCATTAAACAGATAAACAGAAATATACAGAATGTAGGAGACTTGCTTATGACCACTGCTGTGGAGGGCAGAGCCAGGATTCTACCCGTGGTACCCGGCAGTCTTTCAAACCCCAAACTCTTAACTGCTAGCTCTTGTTTCAGGGGATGGTATATTATTGATGGTATGTGTTATAACAGATACACACAAATAGGAAACCTGAGGGGGGTGTGTGTGTGTGTGTGTATAGGAAATCAAAAAGAGACCATTTCTTTCTATTTTAATGAAAGCAGACACAGGCTATTAACTGGGGAAATGCTGGGCTATAGTGATTGATAAGCAGAACTCTAAGAAGAAAACATTAACAAAATATGTTCTTACTTTTTTTCTACCCCTTTCACTAGAAAAAATAATTCTATAAATATTGATGATGTGTTAGAAAGATCCGAGCTGCAAAATGAAAGTACGATGTGGCCAAAAGCACATGGCACTTTGACACAGGCCTGAGTTCAAGTTCAAATTTAACTACTCTTGCTGGATACCTTAGAAACGTTACATTAATTATATGAGCCTCATTTTCTTCAAAAGGAAAAAAATGACTCTATAATCCCAGGAAAATGTTATGATGGCTAAAATCAAAACATAAACAGTACCAATCACTCAATAAATATAATTAAATATAAGCAATTTCTACCCTCCTGTTTAATCTTACTTTCTTCTTTTTTTAAAGACCTTCTGCTTTAATCAAATTAGTTTATTTACTTTTCTTAAACATCATGGAATTTTCCAGTCTGCTTTCATCTCTGCATTCTGCTTTCTCTTGCTGAAATAATCCATTAAGTGGTCCAGGTCTACATCAAATGCCACCAACTCCAAATTTCTAAGTAGTGCTATATTCTACCACTCTTTTTTTTTTTTTTTTGAGATGGAGTCTCACTCTGTCACTGAGGCTGGAGTGCAGTGGTGCAATCTCAGCTCACTGGAACCTCCGCCTCCCAGGTTCAAGCGGTTCTCCTGCCTCAGCCTCTGGAGTAACTGGGATTATAGGTACATACCACTATGCCCAGCTAATTTTTCTATTTTTAGTAGAGATGGGGTTTTGCCATGTTGGCCAGGCTGGTCTTGAACTCCTGACCTCGTGATCCATCCACTTTGGCCTCCCAAAGTGATGGGATTACAGGCACGAGCCATCGTGCCCAGCCTATTCTACTACTCTTAACACATTAATCATCGTAACACCAGCAGTTAACAAATTCTTTACTATGTACCAGGCACTGTTCTAAGCACTTCATATACTTCATATCTCATTTAACACTGCACATCTCATTTAACACTCTTTGTAAGTCATAGCTGCTGCTGTTATCCCCCCTTAGACACTGTCACGAATGGCAGTCACTATTTGCATGCCTTTTTTGCATAACTGAACTAAGGCATCTAACAAGCAAAGATGCCATATTACACTGAAATATTAGTGTAATATTTAAACTTGTAGGCGTTGGGCTTAGAAAACCTGAGTTCTAGTCTTGGTCCTGATCCTAATAGCTGTGTGATATTTGGGCAATGTCACAATTTGAAACAGTGGTTGGCAAATGGTAAGTTTGGAAAATGTCAGCTTTTTTTACTATTATTTAAAAATATACAGAAGGTTTTCAATAGGTGTTCATCACTATTCTTTTTATCACTACATTGCATATGCTATTCCCTCTGCCTTTACTGACTTCTCCCACCCCCACACAACATTGTACTGCCAACTTGAAGAACTCAGGGTCTAGGGCTTCTAGTATCTGCTAAGCCAAAGCCTTCCTTGATAATCTTCACCCTCTGTTACCCTTCATACCCAGATTTTTTGTACCACTCATCTCATTGAGCTGATGCTGCAATTCTTTATGGCAATTCCTGCTCATAACTGTGGGCTCTCTGAACATGGGGACCATGTCTTAGTCCCCAGTAGTTAGCACACTATTGAAATAAGCCAGCTACTCACTAAGTATCTATTAAATGAATAAATTGATGAATTAAATATAAATACCCGAATGATAACAGAAGTCGCCAATTCTTAATTCACTACTGTAGAATTTACTGAAAAGCCTTTCAATCTGCCAGTCAAAACATAGAAAAGACACTGTACTAAAACTAAATGTTTTATAAATATAGATGAGAGAGTTATGTAAGGAACTAGTTGCATTTCTATCCGTCACATATTCACTCACCACACTGCCAAGCTATTGATGCTTTAGTGACAGACATTGCAAAATGCTGGAATCACTAGTAATCTATACACTCAAGACATTAACAGACTCTGTTTGCCGCTCTGATATAAGCAGAGCATTATGGAGGGAAGATAATAATTAACTCATAAGGAGAGGGGCAAGTAAACATTCTATTAAAAGAAGAAAAATCCCAAATGAATATAATCTCCTTCCATTACATTATAAGCATTAAAATTAATGGTGTTGGTTTTTCTGTGGTTTGGTTAGTCATTGTATTTAACAAGCTGAAGTTAACTTCATAGGGAAAAAAATAAATTAAATGTGCAGGTGTCTCAGGAAACTTCATTTTCTGAGTGAATAGCCAAGTTGATGCACATCACCAGAACGTCTGACAATCAGTTTTCCATACTGGTGTGTTCTAAATAGGAAAAGAAACCAACTCTTCATTTAAATTATATTGCAAATCACTTCTTGCCTGCTGAATGGCATTCAGCTGCAGTAGGTGGCTTTCACCGTAGGGCCCCGACCACGGCATTGGATGATTAATGCTCATTTGAAATGTTTTCTTTGTGGGGGGATGGGCACACTACCTTGGTTTATATGAGGCTGAGGAAATTTTATGGTGGGTGACTGACTCAAAGGCCAACAGCATATTTGCCATCAGATAAAAATGCACATTCACAAACATACCGAGACAAGTCAATTATTCCCTGATTCACCATTCCCTGGGTCCCTTTGTGTAAAGAAACCTATTTATACTCCCCATCAGATGAATATACAGAATCGTAGTAAACAAGTCCTCGATTCCACTATTCTGTATTGTATTTCCCAGGGCACCTTCCCTTGTGGAAGTCATTAGTTTTGGTCTTTTTGTTCCCGATTTATCAAAACAGACATTTTTGCTAGTGACTTCAGTTTTAGTCCTAGACATCGAATGGGTAGAAGACACAATTTCTGGCCAATTGAAAAAAGAAACAAAATGTGCTTTGTTATCTTTTGGTGAGGGTGACTAAGAATTTATTCTTCTCTAACTTGATGACTAATAGATAGATAAATACAAAATCAGTGCCCAAAAGCTTATTATTCTTTCCCCCTTTCTTACTTCAATCATTCAAAGAAACAAACCCATCCTTGTGTTTTATTACCAAAACAACAGACCTAGATAATGTACAAATGAGGAAATTAATCTGAATCAACATCTGAAAAAATATATAAATTAAATCAACATGTGCATCATATTTTACTTGTCAAATTAGTAACACTCTTTAAAAAGTAAATAATATTTAGTGTGGGCAAGAGTTCTGGGAACAGATTCACCTACACTCCTCTGTGGGTAGCCCTGTTCCTAGGTGCCTGCTCCTCATTGCATTGGTGTCATTGATGGGAAGAAGGCGTGATGGAGGGTTGGCAGTGTCTGAGCTCAGAACATCTGGAATGGAATCCTGCCTCTAGCACAGTTTACTGTATTACCCTGGGTGAGTTTCCTTCCTTTTCCCAGCTTGAGTCTCCTACTTTTCTGGGGTTTTTTTTGTGAGTATTTGAAGTAAACCAACTTGCAGCATGGTGCCTGTTATAAAGTAGGCACTCTAGGCACTCTATAATCAAGAGCTATTACTGTAGTGTCCTTAAAGTGAAACCTGCTTCTGTGCTTTCAGTGTTTTCCTACTATGCTGGGCATCATCATCAGTGAGTACTTGAGATATTGATTATTAGTATATCTAACAGGCTAATGTATATATGCATACATATCCAATGTGCCATAGGACCATATTTTCTGTTATGTACGTATAAGTCAACATGTTTCAATAGTTGAAAGCTAATTTCCACATGGGTCTTGACCTTTAAAATTATTGAATATGCTGCTCAAGTGACAGGATTCTTTCTCTACCTGACACTGATTTGCAAAATTAGATAACTAGAAGGCTAAAACATACTTTTTATGAACAAAACAACAGTGTAACAAGCCTGTGAATATGTTACTAAGCCTGACTACAGCAAAGTCTTGGTGGCTATCAAGGGACCATACTTCGCCCCACATGCTCCCAGAACAGCTCAGGAACTTTATGCAGGGAAGCTGTGGACAGGCGTCTGAGAAGAGTCCAAAGCCCCAGTGAGTATGAGGCACTCTGCACATAGATTGGAGAATTGGTTTTTAGACTGACTGCATATTGGAGTCCCCTGGGGAGCTTTATATATTAATGAAGTGCTGGCTGTACCCCAACCTAGTGAATCGCAGTCTATGTGGGTGAGCTTGCACATAGGAAATTTTCTATAAGCGCCTCAGATTGGCAGATGATAGCTCAAACTGGGGTGGGGTTGGGGGGAAGGAAGAAATCACTGAAGTAGAGGAATGTTTTGATTGGCTGATGATCGTTCAAAGTGGTGATCTTTCTTCTCATAAGAAGGCTGAAAAGTGGAGAAGAAACGAGAGGAAACAGAATACAAGAAAGAGATGGAAAGCAGGAAGAGTGGCATGGAGCCCATGGTTGAATATGAGGGGTAAGTGGTAATTAAGACCAGGGTGAAGGGTGCTTCCCTGAGGACTCTGGAGGGTATTAGAGGTGTGAGTGACTGGGGTTGAGGGATTGGAGCCATAGCAGGTCTGTAGACTGGAAATGAGAGGGTGGACAGCAGCCACAAACATACATACCATTTCTCCAGCCTTTGAGGGGGTACTGCCACACCTGGGGAATGAAGTGGGGATAATGGGGAAAGTGTATGTGGATAAATTGAGGAAAGAGAGTCACTTCTGCCACTGGGTCTGTGACCGCAAGTTTTCACCTCTAGCTAACCCATCCCTTTCATACCTCCTTGTCATCCGGTTTTCTTTTCTTTCTTCTTCTTTCTTATTTATTTATTTATTTTTGAGACAGTGTCTTCCTCTGTTGCCTAGGCTGAAGAGCAGTGGCACAATCATGGCTCACTGCAGTCTTGAACTCCTAGGCCCAAGCGATCCTTTTCCCTCAGTCTGCCAAAGAGCTGGGACCCCAGACATGCACTACTATGCCTGGCTAATTTTTAAATTTTTGTAGAAACAAGGTGTCCCTGTGTTGTTCAGGCCAGTCTCAAACTCCTGGCCTCAAAGGATCTGCCCAAAGCTCTAGGATTACAGGTATGAGTCACCATGCTCAGCCAATGTCTTTCTGTTTTCTGTTTTTTCACCTGAAAAGCTATTTTCTCCATCACCATGCAAAGACCTTCAAACAGTGCCTCCTGTGTAAAATCTTTTCTAATCTCCTCGGGCACAATGAACTGTATCTCTATTCAGTAAATAAGCGTTTCTCTCTGAACACACTGCGCATTCCCATAGTCACAACTCATCACATTATATTAATCTGTGGCTTAAACATATGCCCTTGCCAAAGACTTCATGACTAAAACACTAAAAGCAATAGCAACAAAAGCCAAAATTGACAAATGAGATCTAATTAAACTAAAGAGCTTCTGTGCAGTAAAAGAAACTATCATCAGAGTGAACAGGCAACCTACAGAATGGGAAAAAAATTTTGCAATCTACCCATCTGACAAAGGGCTAATGTCCAGAATCTACAAAAAACTTAAACAAATTTACAAGAAAAAAACAAACAACCCCATCCAAAAGTGGGCAAGGATATTAACAGACACTTTTCAAAAGAAGACATTTATGCAGCCAACAAATGTGAAAAAAAGCTCATCATCGCTGGTTATTAGAGAAATGCAAATCAAAACCAAAATGAGATGCTATCTCATGCCAGTTAGAATGGTGATCATTAATAGTCAGGAAACAGCAGATCTGGAGAGGACGTGGAGAAACAGGAACGCTTTTACATTGTCAGTGAGAGTGTAAATTAGTTCAATCATTGTGGAAGACAGTGTGGAGATTTCTCAAGGATCTAGAACTAGAAATACCATTTGACCCAGCAATCACATTACTGGGTATATTCCCAAAGGATTATAAATCATTCTACTATAAAGACACATCCACACATAATGTTTATTGCAGCACTGTTCACAGCAGCAAAGACTTGGAACCAACCCAAATGCCCATCAGTGATAGACTGCATAAAGAAAATGTGGCACATATACACCACGGAATACTATGCAGCCATAAAAAAGGATGAGTTTTTTATGTTCATGTCTTTGCAGGGATATGGATGAAGCTGGAAACCACCATTCTGAGCAAACTAACATAGGAACAGAAAATCAAACACTGCTCATAAGTGGGAGTTGAACAATGAGAATACGTCGACACAGGGAGGGAAATGTCATATACCTGGGCCTGTCAGGAGGTGGGGGGCTATGGAAGGGGTAGCATTAGAAGAAATACCTAACGTAGATAACGGGTTGATAGGTGCAGAAAACCACCATGGTACGTGTATACCTACGTAACAAACCTACATGTTCTGCACATGTATCCTATAACTTAAAGTATAATAAAAAAATAAAATAATAATTAAAAAACATGTGCTTTTGCACCTGCATTCTCAGTCCTGAGTGTTTTTCTGTTATCCTTGGTCTCTGCTACAGCACCCAGCACACAGTATAAATTTGGTATATATATATATATATATATATATACACATATACATATATATATTAAAAAGAGCCTATAGCACTGTATTAGACGTCTATGAGGCTAGTCTGAACAACATCATTTTTGTAGTTTAGAGAATTGTCCCGCCTAGCTCAACCTATGGGATTCTGGAGGAACTGTCAATCACAGTGACTTTGAGTAGCAACTTTCTAAACGTGAGTCAGCTATCCAAACCTTCCCAGAAGAACCTCCTCACTCACTCACCCCATGGAATTAGGTGCATCTGATAACCTTTGCTTACAATCAGAGGATAATGATAATAGCAATTAATGCTTTTTGAACACTTATGATGACCCAGGCACTGTTCTAAGTGCTTTTCATTTATTAATTCATTTAATCAGCACAACAACCCCATGAAGTAGGTCACTGTTAATATCATTTTCAAGCAAAGAAACTGAAGCACAGAGAGGTTAAGAAACTTATCTAGGGTCACTCAACTGGCAAATAGTGAAGTTTGGCTTAAACTCAGGCAAGTTGTCTCTGAAGTCTGTTCTTTTTTATCTTTACCTTATTCTACTCTCAAAGATTCTCACCTAATAGTCCCTTTGTGCTTCTGCAGCTGTTTTTGTTTTCTTCTCTTCTAACACGTACAAAACAGTGAATTGAATGATTACTTGCTAGTCTTTCTTTGCTAGACAGTGAATTCCTTGAGACTGAGACCCTGTCTGATGTCTCTGAATCCCAGGAACCCTAGATAATTCCTGACAGAGAGTAGATATAAATCATGTATTTCCAAACTGTTGAAACTGCAGAAACATTCATAGAAATTAGCAACTTTTCCAACTTTCTCTGAAACAATTACTTTATTGCGATGGTTCTCCAACTTTAATTAGCATCAGACTCACCTAAAGGGCTTGTTAAAACATGATTGCTGGGCTCCACACCTAGAGTTTTTGCTTCAGTAAGTCTAGGGTGGTGCCTGAAAACGTGCATTTCTAGCAAGTTTCTAGGTGCTGCTGCTACTGCTGGTCTAAGAGAATATTGCAAAGAGATTCATAAAGGTAAACACCCTGCTTTATTTAATCCTCACAGTCACCTTTCTCAAAAGATACTAAGGCACACAAGAGAATATTATATTTCGGGGTAGATATGAATAGCTCTGGGACTAAAGGGAATTTTAGCCTTTCCTATTCAGGAGCATGAAAGAAGCATATAGTACATATCATAGTCATTCACTAACAACCCAGTCAGAGGCTGGCTTTATTTTCTAGGGGAGAAAAATACAGAAATCATGTAAGTTAGCAAATGACATTTAGAGCAGAAGCCAAAATCAAATTGTATATATTTTGTTCTAGATACTCCAGAGTAAACTAAATCAACTGTCAGTGTACTGTGTACTTTTCACTGGAATTCTCTGTGCCTGGCAGTCAGGATACAGTGAGAAGCCAGGCAACCCTGGACCCTGCCCTCAGGAAGAGTACAGTCTATCAAGAGAGGCCAGCAAGACACAAGCAAACATATAAGGAAATAAAATAATTGAGATCAGGAAATGCTGTAACAAGGAAATAAACAGTGTGCTAAAATAAAGAATATGGGGTGGCAGGGGTGTGATAGCAAGGAGCTAGTCAGACATAAACCGGGCAGGAAAGGTCCCTGTTGCCTGAATGTCAGGGGACCATCAGGTGATGGTCAGGAGATTGTTAACTGTTGCTCAAAAACAATAATTGGTTGCAGCCAGTGTTGTGGAAAGGCAGGCTCTCTATAGATAGGAAAAACCTGAAACGGGTGATCCGGAGCTTCCTGATAAGATCGCAGGAGTTGGGTGAGAAGGCTCACGCATGAGCACTAAGACGCAAAATGGCAGCGTGTAACTTGTATATGGCCTCCTAGGGCAGAACGCCTCAAGGGAGCATGCATACAACTCAGTAAACACACTGCACATGCTCTCCAGTCACTAGCAGGCACCTGTGCGTGTAGACAGCCAACCCCAAGGGAAGAATTAGGGGAGAAGGGACACCTAACCCTGGAAGCATGCCAACGTATGAGACCCCAGGTCGAAGGGTCAAACCCCTCACTTCTCTTTCAAGTCGCCCACTTGAGTCTCTTCCAAGTGTACTTTCCTTCCTTTTGTTCCTGCTCTAAAGCTTTTTAATGAACGTTCACTCCTGCTCTAAAATTTGCCTCTGTCTCTCCTTCTGCCTTCTGTCCCTCTGTTAAATTCTTTCTTCTAAGGAGGCAAGGTTGCTGCAGACCTGTATGGATTTGCCACCGCTAACAGTGAGAGGTATGGTATGTGCTCATTTTAGGTAGGGAGATTGGGGGAGGCCTCCTTAAGGAAGTCATATCTTAAATTGATCCCACAAAGATGAGAAAATGCCAACTTCCTAAATCGCCAGGAGAGAATACTGAAGAGGGATTCACAAAGGTAAACACCCTGGTCTTAGAAGGAGCTTGGCATGCTTTAGAAACCTAAAGGAAGCTGATGTGCTTGACACATCTGATGTCTCTGAATCCCAGGAACCCTAGATAATTCCTGACAGAGAGTAGATATAAATCATGTATTTCCAAACTGTTGAAACTGCAGAAACATGGTGTGAGGCGAGCCTTGTACTTCACAGGGAAGAGTGTGGATCGGATTCTTAGTGCAATGGGAAAAAGCTAGAAGGGTTTAAGCAGAAGTATCATATCTGATTTGCATTTGAAAAGATCACTCTGGCTGCCCCATGGAGAAAGGTTTGTAAGGGGCAACAGCAAAAGGGAAAGGATCAGTCAGGAGTTAATTTTGTCATGCGCTGTGAAATATGAAACACCCAAGGGCTTGCAGGGAGTGGGAGAGGGAAGAGGATTATCAGCTGCACCAATTAAAACTTTACAGCCCTTTCAAATAACCCACTCACATCTCACAATTTAAAGACAACATAAACTGGTCTGAGCAAATTGCAGCAAATTGCTGCAATGTAGACATACAGTTCCCCATGAAAGTTTGTGAAAGGCTCGCAGTGCTCATACCTGTATGGCTGTGTATAATCCTGAAAAGGGAAGATTAAAATGTACAGTAACCCTTTGAAAGCTGACAAAAAAAAAAAATAGGTAGCAAAGGACTGGTTTTCTTTTTTTTTTTTTTTTTTTTTTTTTTCTGTGCATTTTAATCTTTTCTTTTCAGGATTATACACAGCCATACAGGTATGAGCACTGCGAGCCT
>NW_022436976.1:27804877-27999556 GCF_009761245.1 Sapajus apella | reverse complement strand
GGAGTTTCGCTCTTGTTACCCAGGCTGGAGTGCAATGGCGCGATCTCAGCTCACCGCAACCTCCACCTCCTGGGTTCAGGCAATTCTCCTGCCTCAGCCTCCTGAGTAGCTGGGATTACAGGCATGCGCCACCATGCCCAGCTAATTTTTTGTATTTTTAGTAGAGACGGGGTTTCACCATGTTGACCAGGATGGTCTTGATCTCTTGACCTCGTGATCCACCCGCCTCGGCCTCCCAAAGTGCTGGGATTACAGGCGTGAGCCACCACGCCTGGCTAGGACTGGTTTTCTTAAAATGTAAGTCCTTTTCAAATTATAAATGCTATTCAAGTCTAATGGGTAACGATGGCCAACACTTACGTAGTGCCGGTGTGCCAAACCCTGCTGCCCAAGGCTGTGATGCATATTTACTAATTTAATCCCCAGGACAGACCTATGGGGGTAAACATTATGATTTCATTCTCCTAACGTGATAGATGAAGAAGGTGAGAGGCCAAGTAATTTGCCCGAGGTCACACAGCTAGTTAATGTTGGAATTAAGGCTTGAAACCAGGCAGTCTGGCTACAGAGTTGTGGCCTTACCCATCATACTATTGCCTCTAGATCTTCCAGAAACAAATAAATCAACCATTAGTGTATTGTATACTTTTCACTGGGATCTCTGTACCAGGCACTGAGGATACAGTGAGGACCCAGACAGCTCTAGTGCCTGCCCTCAGGAAGCACACAGTCTAGCAAGAAAGTTGGCATTTTCATAAAATAAGAAGTAACTACTCATTGAGAGGGAGACTCCCACATTTAAACTTTTTCATATTCCTAGAATAATTCCTGGCCCAGTAATCTAGTTTGGACAATAGGCTAATACTGAATACAGAGCTTCACTGCCTGCCATTATGGAATAAAGAATAGAATCAAAATCAGAGAAAGGTACTGAGTTCCGAGATAATATCCTCGTACCAATGGTGTACGCAAACACAAATATGCATATTGCTGTTTTTAAAACTCTCTGCAGAATTTTAACATAATGTTATATAACTTTAGAGCCTGTGAAAGAGCTATCAAAACCCAGCTCTCCTAAAATAAAAGAGAGACTATTACAGAGGAAAGCATGCGTATGGCTATACCAACGACTAACCCCCAAACCTGGTGAATGCGTGAATCAACCCAGCCCCAGGCTAGCAGACGGAATGAGGCTTGATTCACTTTGGTATTGACAGAGCCAAAGAAAGTGCCTGGCTGAGTGGGACTGGCACTAGCCTCGGTACCCCTGCTTTACAACCTGTCGGCTGTGTGTCCCTAGTTATGTCACACCAGCCTTCTGGGTCTCAGTTTCCTCACATAAACCAAGGATGATATTATCTATCCTGCATCACTATCGTGTACATTAGAAGGGAGGGGAGGAAGGGAAAGTCCTAGATCAGTGCTTAGCCTAGGGCATAGACTCACTGAGTGGTACGACTACTCTTATTATTAAGGCCACTATTACTATTATTATTACATGCTTGTCAACTTAAAAATGAACATTAAGACCAAACAAATTAGAAATAAAAAAGCTTGAATGGAAAGCATGGTTGTAGTCAGCTCTTTTATATAAATATTTTATAGGAAATATGTTCTTTGCCAGTTAACAGAAAACACTCGACCAAAATGGCCTGATAGAGAAATCTGAGAGAGACTTCAGTGGAGTGGTAAGGGAACAGTCTCTGACCAAACCGCAACTTCACCACCTATTAGCTGTGTGATCATGGGCACATCTCCTAACATCTCTGGGCTTAAGGTCTCTTATCTATAAGCTCTCCCATCTTTATAATGTGAGCATTAACAGTTACCTTCCTCATGGAATTGTTATGAGTATTAAATGAGATAGTATACATAAAGTGTTTAGAAATATGCCCCTGAGCACTTAATAAGTGTCAGCCATTGTGATTATTTTATTGTTTCCACTGTGCATGTGTGTAAGCTAAAATCAGGAAACTAGAGAAAACATGAAGCACTGGGCTCCTGGTTTGTGTCTGCATGTGGCAAAAAATAAAACCTACACCAGAGAAAAGAGAGATGTCAACACTCCCATTATTATAGCATTGGGGCAATTCAAAGATGCTGTCTGGCCATCCTAATAGCTACAAACTGGCTGTTTAATGACTTACAAAAACAACAAGGAAAAGAAACCATGGTTTGATCCCTAAAAGTACAGAAAATGAAAGAGAAGGTCTGCATGTGTAAGAAAGTATTGTTCTATTCCTCAAGGCAATTAGCGTAATCAGGATGGATACAGCAGAGCACACTGGCAGATCCAGGAACTCCTTTCTCTGTTCTATCAAAGGATAATATATATTTTCACCTTCAGAAAGGTTAGGTAATTATAAATGTATTCTCCTTACTCATAATATTTTAAGCAAGTAATTGTCGCCCATGGGACAATGTTTAATTATTTCTGATGAACAGTTGTGGCACAGGAACAAGAGAACAAGACAGGCAGAGTGTAGAAACTACGGCCCGATTCTTAATTGTGTGGGAATCTTGTCTTTTTTTTGTGGAAAAAAAAATCGCATGTTGATTTTTCTCTCAATTGATTTCACAAAATTTTCAGTTTAGTGACACTGAGTCATTCCAATTACCACATCTTCTCAATTCCCTTGGTTAGAACCTGCTTCATGCCTTCATGATGGAGACCTCATACCTTTTAGGGTTAGGCGGTCCAGCTCGTGCCTTTTCCCTAACACTACAGTCTTAGAATTGTATCTCTCTCATTCCCCGGGGCCAATATTTTTGAAGGGATGGGAAAATGGCAAAGAAATATAGAAATGCAGCTTTGGGATGACACAAAGATGGACAGAAGAGGAGGCATTTCTCATTCCTTGTAGGGAATGCAGGAATGTTAGAGGAGGAGGAGATTTGGACGCCTTGTAGTGACAGTGCAGCCACTTCATGTTACAGACAGGAAAGCTTCTACCCAGCTGGGGAAGTGGCTGCCAACAGCTACACAGCAAAACCAGGATTTAAACTGAGATCATCTGACTCCAAATCCAGTGTATCGGAGAAGGGAAAGAGAACATGTTGAACTGAAGACAGCAGATGTTTCAGTCCCCATGAAGTTGACGTGACAATCTGAGAGTGGGTCCTGGGGGATGGAATGGGTTCCAGGGAAACTGGTAGAAGAAAGGGGCTAAAGAAGTAACTGGCAGCAGATGACAGGCAAACCCCAGTAAACTCTTTCCCCTGCAGCTGATCCCTACTGCCCCTCTACTCAGGATGACATAGGGAGGCTGAGAGCACCTTTGGACTCTAACAAACTTGCCTTTTCCTAACAATGCAATGAAGTAGATATCACTATCCCATTGTATGTATTTAGGTAACTGAAACTCAGACAAGGGGTTTCCCCCTAGACAGAGGGTGACTGGGACTTTGACCTACCTCACTGTTGAGCGACCAATGGCTGGGATTTTTCTATATTTCTTTACATTTGCAAAGTGATTTTATCTCTAAAATTAGCTGCATATATTTTAAACTTTAATTTACTTGTGTTTTAGAAAACCACTTATAGACAGGCATCAAGCTCATCAACTATTTTAGCTGAAATTTTTATTTAGATAATTACAGATCTACATGAAGTTGTAAGAAATAATAGTGAGGTCCCAAGTACACAACAGGCATCTTTCTGATGAAGATTTTGTATCAAATATAGAAGACTTTGGACTAAGGGAACCTAATAAAAAATAATGTCCGGGAGCAAATATAGTGGTTAAGTCCACAGACACCAAAGCTCTATTGCCTGGGTTCCAACCCCAGTACGTCACCCTTCGGCTTATGATCCTTGGTGAGTTACTTGGCCTCTCTGTCCCCACTTGGGGACAAAAAGGATAATCATAGTCACTAGGCTGATAGGATTGTGGCAGAATTAAATAAATTAAGACTCATAAAGTGCTAGGACATATAACCCGTTGATCTTTGATATCTCTGGCATGTATCTACATTGTGTGTGTGTGTGCGTGTGTGTGTGTGTATGTGTGCACGTACTAAATCAGGAAACACAATCTTTCTCCAGATTCCTTGCCATTCAGAGGTAAGGTGGGGGTAATGATGTGGTATGGGTAGGGATTGGTTAGTTCCAGAGACTGGGAATAAGAATACAGCTTTTTCCTTTTTTTTAACCTAAAGAACATTTACTTTATGATTTTAGTTCACCTGTATCATCGATGAGCTTTTCATGTGTAGAAGATTCAGCTTTTTCAAAATCAGATTCTCCTGCTTATGGGAGATATTCAAAGACACCAGCAGTTTCTTGCAAACGTGTGAGTTTTCTTTCTTTTTTTTCTTTTGTGGAGTTTTGAATAGAGAGCAAATGATTTTTTAAAAATTTCCTCATGAAATAGAAGCTGTCTCCTAATTTCATCGATGTGTGAAGCTTACAGTTCTAAACCAACAGGGATGGGAATTTCTTTGGATCCTGGAGGCAAAATGAAAAGTGTGTGATCTGATACCATTGTTAGATGTGGAAGCCCTTAGAAAATTCTCTCATTCTGTCCTATTCAGGAACTCTGGCTCTAAAACCACAAAGAATGATTATACCCATTTTATACACCAGTAAATAATTAGGGCACACAGCAGTCTAACAGAATAAAGGTCAAAGCAGTTGAACATATCTTAGGTATTACTGGATTCAACTTGTTCCTCCCCAGTTGCTATGCCCTACCCTGAGACCCCAAACATGCACAATCACCTCTGCCGCCACTCACAGAAAAAGTCAGACTCCATAAAATGATAAGGATTTCTTGTTTTCCACAAAGCTACCCAAGGAGTGGATGGTAAACAAACAACTGGTACTTTAGAAGCCTCGTGATACTTCCATTCACCTTTCTTTTAACCTTGCACAACGCATAGCAGTTATATCATGATCCCGCTCCCCCACTAGACTAGAGGTCCTTTTACCTTGGAATGCTCCAGGCCCAGCATTGAGCTTATCTCTCAGGGACTGCTCAGGAAACTCATGCTCAATGGAATTAAACACAAACCTCTTGTCTCCCTGCCAGAAGTCCTGTTTATCTTTTTCTCTTTCTTTTCCTTTTTTCTTTTTTAGAGAGAGGGTCTCACTTTGTCACTCAGGCTGGAGTGCAGTGGGTGGTCATAGTTATCTGCAGCCTCTGACTCCTAGGCTTAAGGAGTCCTCCCGCTTTGGCCTCTCAAAGTGTTGAGATTCCACATATGAGCCAGGGTGCCCAGCCCAGAAGTCCTGTTTATTTTTTATTTTTTATTTTTGGGGGGTGGTTATAAAAAGGGATGTTTTATAGAAAAGGACTAGGATTGAGGATGAACACCACAAGTGCTATTGGGTATAGTCTCAAGCATTGCTATTAGGGGAACATTGCAGGCACTGGGAGAGTGGAATGGACACAGTCTCCCATGGAGAGAGGTGTTCTTGGGGGTGAGCAAGATTGCACAAACTGGGGGGTATTGGACTGATCCAGGAGAGAAACCCCATCCCCTGCTGCCTGCTTTATTTGGGAGAAAGCGAGAATTGCCTGACCACTTTGGGAGAGTCAGCCTAACAAGAATGAGGAATACCCTGTTCTAGGATGCCAGCCAGTCCCCAGGGAGTTTGCATGGCCAAAGTCTTGCAGCCCTGATGGCTGAATAGCTCAAAGCTAGGCTACCTGTGCAAGCAAGACTAAAGGGGTTATTCTAAGGACACACTGGCTTCTCTTTCCTCAATTGGGAAATCTAAGTCAATCCATCCTTCACAGGTTTTTAGACCTTTGTTCATGTGGCCAACCAAGGTCAGCATTTATATCTCTGACCCCACTGTGTAGGGGAGCATAGTAGTATTTTTGTTTATGATGGGTCCCCTTGATGATATCACTTCCTTCATGGGGTCTTCTCTGACTTCCCAGCTCTGCCTGTTTCGTGCTTCTAATAGCAGCCAGCACAGCTCTATCCATTTGTAATTACTTGGTGAATGTTCTTTCTTGCTAGATTACTGATTCTATGGGAGGAAGGACTATATTTTCCAGTTCGCTACCATATTCCTCAAACGCCGCACAAAGCCTGGGACACAGTAGGTGCTTCATAAACACTTATTGGATAACTTTTTTCTGGAAGAAAAATAATGTATGTTGCAAGAATGCATAAAAGGACTTTTTACATATGTTAACTATGTCATTTAGTTTTCATGCTATCCGTGTAAAAGAAAAATTATTATTCTGATTTTTACCAAAGAGGAAAACAAAGGCTTAAAGAAGTTAAGCTGTTCAGTAGCAGGGCTGAGATTTGGAGTAAGTCTGTCCTGCTCTCCTGCTATGCTATTAAATGACCTTTCTTCTTGCTTTTTACATTCTCTTTATATTGGCCTAACCCCCAAAGATAAACTTAGAATCACAAGAGCGCCTTCCATCCCCCACACCTGCTGCAGGTTCCCAATTAATAACTGAAGAAAGCATTTGCTATTGTTCTGAGGAGCTGGGAAATCAATGTGTTCATTAGCGAGCTCCCCCTCCCTGCAATCAGCTAGGAAGACGAGGTGCTGGGGCCTGTTCTCTGTATTTCTCTTCAACCATCTGTGACTAAAAATGTTCTTTGAAGTGTACTCTTCCCCATCTCTCACAATTATAATTTTATCTCATCTCTACCTCCCCTCCCTACACTAATAACACTCCCTCTCATCCCTGCAAACAAATAGCCCAGCACCGCAACCCACCCTGGCGACCTGCTGTCGGCCTTTCTTTTCCCAGAGCCTCCCTGGCCAGCAGGAAAGGAGCCTAGATATAAGAGGTGGTTTTAAGTCTGATTTTGCGTTTAAAAGGAAAGCAGGCTTTACTCCCCAATGGTTCCCAGCCTGTCAGGCACTGAATTCGTGGCTTGTTAGTTCAGACACTGCAAAGAGAAGGCAGATGATGTAAGGTTCAGACAGAGGCTGAATCTGAGCCTGCAGAACCCAACTCCACCCTTCCTTCTGTCACAGCCGACCCCACTGCAAATCCCAAATGACAGGAGATTGGTGAACCCATTGTGTATTCTGAACTTGGTCTTACAAATCAGCTACCAGGGCTAGTAAAAGATTCTTTGTATTAAAAAAACAAACAAAAAAACCTCAGCTTGGGCAACATGGCAAAACATCTACAAAAAATATAAAATTAACTGGGCACGGTAGTGCACATCTTTGTGGTCTCAGCTATTTGGGAGGCTGAGGTGGGAGGATCGCTTGAGTTCAGGAGGTGGCAGTTACAGTGAGCCAAGATCACACCACTGCTCTCCAGCCTGATCGACAGAGTGAGACCCTGTCTCAAAAAAAAAAAAAAAAAAAAAAAAAAGAGAAAAGAAAGAAACTATTGAAAAGCTTTAATTATAGCACGAAGAATACTTGAGTACTCTTTACTAGATTCACCAAATGTTAATAGTTGCCACGTGTCTTATCTTTTTCTCTACATACTTTTTCTATAAATTTTTTCCTGAAACTACTAGAGAATAACTTGGCAATATCATTATCCTGTTTACTCCGAAATTCGTTAGCATGTATCTTCTAAGAATAAGGACAATTTTCTGGGTAACCACAAAACTATGATCTCACTCGGTACATTAAAGAATTATTACCTAACATATAGTCCATATTCAGATGTCCCTAATTGTCTCAATAATGTCCTTTCAGCATTTCTTTCCCATTTAGAGTCCAATCAAGGACCATGTTTTGCATTTAATTGTCATTTCTTGTTAGCTTTTAATGTGAAGCTAGTCCTTTTTTTCCCATGACACACACAGTTTTGAGTAGTCTAAGCCAGCTGTTTTACAGAATAATCCTCAATTTGAGTGGCATGATTTCAGTTAGCTCTGTCACTGGTGACATTAAATTTATCATCTGGTGTTCACCAGATTTCTTCATTGTAAAGGCATCTTTTCCCTGTGTAATCCTTCAGTTTTCTGTGGGATGCTATTTGAGACTATATTTAAGACCATATGAGTATCCTTTTCCCAAATAACTTTTAATACAATGATGTGAGGCATCTGTATTAGTCCACTCTCACACTGCTAATAAAGACACACCTGAGGCTGGGTAATTTATAAAGGAAAGAGTTTTAAGGGACTCACAGTTCCACGTGGTTGGGGAGGCCTCACAATGAGGGTGGAAAGCAAAAGAAAAGCAAAGGCTTATCTTCCATGATGGCAGGCAGGAGAGAATGTGTGCAGGGGAACTCCCCTTTATAAAACCATCCAGTCTCATGAGATGTATTTACTGTCATGAGGACAGAACAGGAAAGACCCACCCCCATAATTCAATTACCTTCCACCAGGTCCCTCCCATGACATGTGGGAATTATGGGAGCTACAATTCCAGGTGAGATTTGGGTGGGGACACAGCCAAACCCTATCAGCATCTGTTGCTAATACTTACCCAATTCAGTTATTGTAACCATGGTTGCAACATAGTAGTTTTCTAATTCTATCATTCCTCTAAGTTAGTTGGCTTCTAAGCTCTTCTAAAAAGAGCTTTCCCTCTCCCTTTCCAATTTTTAGTATCGCTCTAGACATGTAGATTCATTTTTGTGTTATTCAGTGTGTTTTAATTCATTGCTGTCCTTATTCTTTTGGTTGAGTATTGTGAAGGAAAAAACTGGAGTCATACATCTCCCTTTGCACATTATGCTCTGGCAATGATGGTTGTCTCCAGTTCCCCAAATATACAACCCCACTGCTTCTCGAGGAATCACTTGGATGTCTTCTTAAAATGCAGATTCTGATTTGGTGGATTGCAGGCCTCAGCCTGAGGTTCTGCATTCCTAACAAGTTCCCAGGTGCTGATGCTGCTGGTATGAGGGCCACGCCATGCTTTTTATAGCTGGGCATTACAGTGTGTCAGATCTGCATGCACTGGCAAATGATGTTTCCTTTGCCGCAAATCCTTGCCTCTCCCCGAGCATCTGGAAAATTCCCATTTATTCTTCATAACCTTGCTCGATGGTCATCTTCTCTTTCATTCACCAGCTGGTTTGTGAGCACCTGCTATGCCCCACTACTGTTTAAGGTCCTGGGATCTGTGGCTGTACATAATAAGTGAGGTCTGTGTTCTTACATATTGAAGTACAGAGAGACTATAGACTAAGCAAACAAACCAATAAGAAAACTAAAGATGGAGGTAAGTACTGTGGAAAATAGAGGTAGAGTAATCAGTACAAGGCTACCCCTTGAGGTACATGGTCCGATGGGACCTTTTGGAGCAGGAAATAACTGAACTGAGACCTAAAAAATGGGAAGAAACTAGTCCTATGAACAGCTGGAGTGAGGGCAGAGCATGCCAGGCAGAGGGAAGAACAAGTATGCAGTCCCCAAAGGAAGCAAAGAGCTTGAAATGTTAAAGGATCTAAAATAAAGCTAGTGCAGCTTAAGGGTGGTGAGTGATGGGGAGAAATCTGTAAGGATGGGAGGAGTCAAGGGCTAGAAAATGTAGAGCCTTGAGCCATCATAATATGTTAGAATTTTATTGTAACTGAAATGAAATGGGAACTCACTGGAGAATCTTAAGCACAAGAATGTTAGAACTGAATTTATAGTTTTTAAAAGATTACTCCAACTGCTCCATGAAAAATGTGTGGTAATAATAGCTAATGATAATAGCTAACATTTATTGATTATACTTATTATATACTAGGCATTGCTGTAAGTGCTTAGATATACTAACTCATTTAATGCCACAATAACCACATGAAATATGTACCATCATTATGTTCATTTTATGGACGAAGAAACTGAGGCAAAGAAACTTGCCCAAGTCACACAGCTAGTAAGTATTGGGGCTAATATTTGAACCCACACATATTTGAACGCTCTTCTCCACTACGGAATAAAGAGTGAGGGTCTTCCTCCTTCATTGCTTTCTTCCGTAGCAGAGCAGAGGGGTTTAGTGCAAGGAGAGGGTATCACAGCAGTTAAGGTGAGAAAGGTTGCTGGTTTGGACTAGAGCAGTGCCTGTTGAGGGGAAAGAGGTAGACAGATTTGAGAATCATTTGGAAATTGCAAGGGAATTAGGGATTCAATGATAAGGAAACATCAAGGATGGCTTCTAAATATTGGTGAGCCATCACCAATGGATGGTGGTGCATTGGCAGTGTATTAATGTGCCAAGATGGAGACAGGTAGGAGAGAAACATGTTTGGTGGAAAATAAAGAGCTGTATTTCAGAACTGTACATTTAAAGATGGCTATTTGATACAGAAATGGAGATACGTAGGTATGAGTCTGAAGCTCAAGGAAGAAGTCTGGGCTAGAGATGTAAACTTTGGAGTCGTAGGCATGTGTAGGGTATTCACCACCACGAAGTGAGTGTAGGTGGAAAAAAGCGGAAGATTCAGTATTAACACTGGGGCTCACTAAGATACAGAGATTGAGAAGAAGAAGAGAAACCAAAAAAAGACATGAAAAGACAGTGGCCAGGGAAGTAGGAGGAAAAACCTGGGGGCCTGTGGTATTAGAGAGATCAAAACAGAAATATGTAAAGGAGTAAGTAGGGTGAATGCTCCTCGTCAGTTTGGGAACAGGAAGGCAGAAAATAATTCATTACATTTAGCCAAAGTTTGTAATAGAGTCTGCCATTGCCAAAAACATCCCATTCTTCCTTCTTCCTGAGTGTTTCAACTGGGACACAATACTACTTGAAATAGTGATCTCATTTCTCAGTCTCTCTTAAAGCTAAGCATGCCCATGAAAGCAGGTTCTCCCAATAGAAGTTGTGAGAACCCTCTGGAACAGATTCTTGAAAAGCAGAAGCCCCTTTGCCATTCCTGCTTCCTGGAATATGACTTGGATGGCTGGAGCCCCAGCAGCCATTGTGTATGTAAAACAGTTTGCTTAGCAATGTAGAGTGTAAGATAACTGTAATGAACCAATAGCTATATAATATCAGGCACTACTCTAAATGCCTCATATATTTTGAATTCTTTAATCCTCAAAACATCCCTATGAGATAAAACCTATTACCTGCATTGAACATGAGGAAAATAAAGCACTGAGAGGTGAAGTAACTTGCCTATGGTCCCACAGCTAGAACATGGTAGAACCATTATACCAATCCAAGCAATATGACTTAGCTCTTAACCATGCTGCCATACTCTCAGAGATGCAGGTGTGTGGTCATGAGATATAATCAGGCTGCCTAACTGTGGGCTTTTATCCCACAAAAGGCAGCTGCTCTGGTGTCAGGCAGATGGGCACAGTGAGGCTCTCCAGAATTGTGGTCTTGCCAGACTGGCAGGATGGAAGGGGAAAGGGAGGCTCATTATTAGAGTAATTATACTGATGATCCATGGAAAGAAGGTACCTAAGTGTAGGTGAGGTAAGTGGGTACCTGAGAGGAGCGAGAGTCTTGTTATATTAAGATCCCAGGTTCCTCTTCCCTAAACTGAGAGCCCTGAATAGAATGACTGGCCTAAGTCCCTTCTCGTTCTAAAATTCTGCGCTTCTCTTGGTGCTCAATAAATATTTGTAGAATGAATAAATGAATAGATGTGTATGCACATAGGCAATACACATTTTCTTAGCAAACACACATATAAAAATAAGAATATAATATGCATATATATAGATTTGCTAAGCAAATGAACATTGTAAGCAATGTTCATTTACATTAGCTTCAGAGAAACGAATATAAAAACACTTATACACATTAATAACATTGTTTTATTATAACGTCAAATGCCAATTAAGCAAAAACACAACTGCTCCCTATCATTGGTTATTCTGTGTCCAAATTATTGAGGCCTTGCAATATATCTTAAAATGCTTTATCAGGACATAAGCAGGGCTCTTGGTGCCCTCAGCACTGCTTCACCAAGCACTCAGGCACAGTACACCTACAGAGGAGGCTGCACACAGCACAGGTATCTGGTGGCCATGATTCATTCACATCTTTCTCACATGCCAAAAAGGTGGAAGAGGGGTGATAAAGAGAGAACTGACCATGAGGTAATCAGAAACCAATAGGTCTCCTGACCTGACTGTAAAGATGCTCCATGGTCTGTATGAAATTATACTGAAATTTACTAGCACACAAGCATCCAAGTGCCTTGTGTGTTACATATTTTAACCTAATTCATAGTATTTGATAAATGCTCCTACTGTACTTAAGAACAGTAATTATACACTAAGCATCATATATGCATTAGCTCTCAACAACCCTATGAGATAGATGCTCTTTCTCACCTCATCATAGTGATGAGAAATCTGAGGCTGAGAGAAGTTAATCCCCTGCCCCAGGTTACAGCAATTAGTTGGCAGCACCAATAGTAGTATCCCAGTCTGTGTGAAGTCTGAGCCCTGTATCCTCCCCACCATCTGTTGGCATGTGGCTCACAGATTAAAGTCATGAGTCACTTAACGATGGGGATATATGCTCTGAGAAATGCATCGTTAGATGATTTTGTCATTGTGCAAACATCACAGTGTACAACACAAACCTAGAAGGTATGTATATTTGTATATATATATATATATATATATATATATCACATGGAAACCAAATTACCCAGCACCATTACTGAATATCAGTCCTTTCCCCTACTTGATCTACAACAATTAGCATCAAGTGGCATATATCAAGTATCTGTACATGCTCCATTATAATCTCATGGGACCACTGTTCTACAGGCAATCCATCATTGACTGAAAAGTCATTATGCAGAGCATCACTATTTTATTCTTCCTTTAACTGAATTGCTTCCCAAAAACTAGATTTCTTGCTTAGTATATAATCACTGTTTTTAAATAGGAGCATTTATTAAATACTATGAATTAGGTTAAAATATGTAACACATCAGGCACTTGGGTGTTTGTGTGCTTAAAGCCTCTCTCCTAGCAGCTCAGGGCCCAGGTTCCCAGAAGTGTGTCTTTGAGTCCTCTGCTCTGATGACTCTCAGAGATCTCCACCCTCCTGCCTTTGGCTATGATGCCTGATCAGGGTTACTCATCCTTATGCCCATACATTTAGCTAAACCCATTAACCTGACAGGACTCCACTGCTGTCCTTTTCAACAAGCAGCCCAGCAGCCGATTTAACCAATATAGATTTATTGCTTAACGCTAGAGAGAAGGGAGCCAGGGAGGGAGGAAAAGAGGGAGAGCACTAGCAACCCCTCCTCCTACATCCTGATGGACAGCCAGCTATCCTCTCCTCCAGCAATTACTGACACTAATTAGCGGCTTACTGCAGATCTGAGTGAAGAGACTGACACAGGCGCAATCCTGCCTACCATATTCCAAGTGTAGTCAGAGTCCTCAGGAAAGGCCCCTGTCAAGGGCCTGTCTAGGAAGAACTTGGCAGCTCAGAAACCAAGCAGATTGGAAGGGGTGGAGGGAAGATCTATAAAATGGCCTCATAGCCAGGGTCCGTTCTGCTTCCTGCTCCCAGCTTCGGTCTGGCTGCAGCTTTTCTCAGCTAAGGCCCTGGGCTTCCATGGTGAACAGCACTCAGCTGGCTGCAAATCATGGAGGCATATGGCTCAGATTTGTGATGCCAAGTCATTAGCCCTCTGACCCAATTATAGGAATTATCACAAAGAACAAAGCAATTGGGATTCAGCCATTGCGCTGCTCTTCACTTTAAAGGAACTGTCTTGGGAATCAGGTCTATTCTCCTTCAAATAAAAGTGCCTATTTTACATGATACAGAGGCATTTCCAAGCTTACAAGACATCATCGAAGAGAGTGGAGGACACTCCTTTAGGGTAGAGGGCAGATGTTTCTCAAGGAGCATGATAGAATAGTACATAGCAACAGCAGCTAGAATAGTGCAAAACAAGTATGGCTAGTTAAGGGTCGTGGGTTCTAGTCTTGGTTCAGGCTCCAGTGTGTTGTATGAACATGGGTGAGTCACATTTCTACGCTGAGACTCGGCGGCCTTTTTTATAAAGTGAGGAATCACTTTAATGACCTTTAAGGTCTCTCCTAGCATGCCCATTCCCAACTGATCATGCCCCAGAGTTACAACATCCTTTATGGTGAAAAACTTAGTGAAAGAAGCTCATAAAATAATATTACTTTCTAAAATAAGCTGTAATTTTATAGCAGATTTCTGTGCAGGAGAATCATGAATGTGCTTTCTTTGTTACATTTTTAATGTGAAATTGAACTTAGAAAAATACCTGATATACTTGAATTTAAAAAGTGAACAGAATCAACTATATGACTTTGTATCCTCTGGTTAGAGTAAGAATTTTTAATAAAGAAACTATGAATTGTAATTGCCCATTGCAGCTATCTACTGGGTAATAAATGTTGCTGATGTGTCATTTAGCAAAAAATACTGCAAAGAAAAAAATATTGCAGGTTTAGTATCTTAATTATGTAGATTTTACATTCAATGAACTCTTGCCAAAATAAATTGTGTATATTATCTGAAAAGCAAATGTTAATTAAAACTGTATCTTGATAGCATGCTTTGTTCACAAGACATTCTGAGCATATGAGATTATATGGCACGCATTAGCTACAATCAACTCAGACTGAAGGTCTGGGTCATTTCAGTGATTCATGTTAAGCCAGACAGTGCTGACTGGTACTGGCGTCTGACAACAGCACCTCACATATTTATATAGAAGATACAGCTTGATCCCAACTTATTTTTTCCAGATGAGTGAAGTGTCTCTGTCTGCTCCAGAGTCTCATAAATAGGACAGCTGACTTGAGTTCCCATTAATTAGCTGTTTAACACAAATCGACCCAATGATCACTGCATCAGAGGTACAAAAATAAAATCCCAGCAAGGAAATGAGATTAGGGTACAGGCACAGAGGACCAGAGGCCACCATATTCATCACTTGTCTCTTTCCTTCTGTACCCTGGGCTTGGATGTCCCCAAGATCAGACCATCATCCATTCACCCTGATAGGTGGGTAATTGCATTCTTGAGCCACAGCATCTGGTCCTTTCTGAACATCTTCACTGCTGAGTAGTGTATACAAAGAACAAGATCCAAATACTGCAGAATTGATTCTTCCACCCTCTCCAAGAGGCACGGCTCCAAAGCTAGTTTAATTATAGGTGTTTAGACGTACTGAGATGAATACCTTGGGAACAGCCGTTCCACAGCACCACTCTGGCAAGCACATACTCTCTTTTCTAATTTTTTTCCACTCTCTATTTTAACAAACAGTCAACTGTGTGCTGCATGTAAGTGATCTGTAATCAACGGAACACTAAAATGCCAAGTGTTAGGAAAGGTCAAGGGGGAGTTTTTAGACAGGAGCCTGGAGCCACGTTGTGGCCTGGAATGGCAAGGCTGTCATTTCCACTGGACTTCCAGGGTCAGTTCATTTCCAAGCTATTACCAATTTACCCTAATAGATGCTCATGTATGTCTAACTAAGCCACTTTACACCTGCCTCTAAGAATCTATCAAGAATGGCCTTTAAATGTTGGCCTATATTATTGATGTTTCTAAAGGTATAGCAGGAATGAAGGACAACAGACCTGGGTTTGGATCTTCTCATTACTTAGGAGCTGTGTGATGATGAATAAGTCCCTTCAACCCTTTGAGCTACAATCTCATTGTCAAACAGGAATGATACTTCCTACCTATAGGGGCAGATGTGAGGCTTAAATGTAAGAAGGAATGTAGAACAGTACCAGATACTTAGCAATATGTAGAAGCAGCTATGATTTATTCACCCATCTTTCATCCATCTGTCATCCATACATACAATAGACATTTAAAGAGTGTTGACTTTGATAATTCAGAGTTAGGTTTACGCACAAAGACACTGAGGGAAAAAAAGAATTTTATAAAGACAAGTGGAGCCACCGAATGGATAACCACTGAGCAAGTCTAATCCCTCTAGGTGCAGCGCAAAGGCAGTAGAGGACAGGAGACAGGTATGAGGATGTTTCCTTTCTCTGTGTGCTAGTCATCTGCCTGTGTATTCTCAGGCCCCATTTCTGCCTGTCCCTGCCTGGGACACCAAAACCTGCATTTCCCATATTCTCCTGCATGATGGCTTTTGCTTAGGCTTTGTTGATAGGGAGATCTGGTCGAATCTGGTAGGGCAAAAGGAAGAGATCTCCTGTTTTCAGGTTTTGTATTTCCTCACAGTGTCCTTCCAGCTGCCAAGGACAGCTAGGACCTCCAGCATCATTTGTCAGTTTTCCATTCTTCCTTGATCTCAGGACTCTTCCTTAATCCCAGGCCCACAGTTTACCAGCCACTCCCAATCTCAGCATCAGCCAAGTGGCACCTCAACAGACCTCAGCATCAGTCATATAGAGTCCACTCAGCATTCTCATCACCAGTCACCAGTACTCCTCAGACGTCATGGCTCATGGCCCAGCACCCTGGAGGTCCCAGCACAAGCCGTGCAGTGCCTATTCTCTGACTCCAACATCGGCCTTTGCAGTCCCTTCTTGCTGATTCCAGCACAGGCTGGTCAGCATCCCCAGTCTCTCGGTAGTGCAGCTTAGTAAAAGGGGACTGGTGGGCTCTAGAAACACCATAGTTTTCCTATTCCCTCAGCACTAGGTGGGGAGCTGCTTCCTGCACTTACTAATCTCTGCTTCACTTCGCCTTTCCCATTTGCTCTTTCAACCCATCAAACTATTTTATAGCTAATCCCCTGCATTAAACCCCCTCCATGTGAAATTCCAAATGTGGTTTGTCTTTTCCCTACTGGACCCTGACTGATATACACGCTGCACATTTGAATGTGGACACTAAAGCCTGAGGGGGAGGGGAGATTAAAAAGGTTGTTTTAAAAGTTAATACCCTTTAATCCAATAATTCCACTTCTGCAAATCTTAAAAGTGATGTCTGCTAACTCCTATTCTTCCTTCAAGCTTCACCTATATGTCACTTACTCACAGAAGCTTTCTGAATCTAAATTATTTGGCACCCCCATAGCAGTCTGAAGCTTTCCTTCACAGCATTCACCACCATTTGCAACAATATATTTTGTGATCTTGTTTGTCTTTCTTTCCATTAAGCAAAAGCAGGAACTGAGTCTGTCTTGTCGCTGGCCTTTCCAACACCTGGAAAAAACGCGTACCTTACACAGGTGCTCAAAAATCTCTGTTGAATGAATGAACAGATGAATAACTAAAAATGTTCATTGCAGAAATGTTTTTACTTAATGAATGACTGTAAACAACCTACACGTCTTGTATAACAGAAATGGATGAATTTGTAAAAAATCCACTCAATGGGTTATATAAACATTATATTTAGCCTGACATAAATGATTCCCAAAGTATGATTTATGAACTGCTGCCTCAAAATTGCCAAAAAGCAGATTCCCAGGCACCACTCCAGAATTGTCATATGCTCTTAAAGTGATTTTATGTACCCTCTTAGGAATCCCTGGTCTACTATGAAAATTGCAGAGATTTGCAGTAACTTGAAACATGTGTCTTACTATGCTAGTTGGAAAATCAAAAATAAAACTAATCAAGCAAATAACCCAAAGCAAGGGCAATCATAGAACTAAATAAGACAAATAGATAAGTAGATATGTAGGAAGGCAAACAGACAAACAATTATTCTTTAAATCATAAAAAAAGAACTGGAAGGAAATACCCTGGAAGGAAAAAAAGAACTGGAAGGAAATGCGTTTCTTTGGGGAATGGAATGGCAAAACTATTACTTTGCTTTTCTCTTTCTGATTTTTCATATTTTCGGAATTTCTGATAATAAGCATGTATTTTACAATGAAAAATACCAAACCAAATTATCTTTAAAAATATAGCAAGAAAGAGATATTTCTTAAACCACCTAGGCCAGTTGAGAACTCCTGGTCAGAATCTCCAGCCTCTCCTGTTCTGAGTTCCTTAGACTGCTCCTCCATCATTACTTGTCTCCTGTGGGACACGGATGTGATCATTTCCTTAAATCTTACTCCAGCTGCACTAAAATCAGAGCTTGGCGGCTGGTAAGCCATTGAAATTTCATACTGAAGACATCAAAGCTGGCAGCCTTGCTTTCAATTCTCCCCAGCTCATCTTCTTAGGAGAAACATTTCTCGAAAGAACTTATCCCTTGAAGTTATTGGCCACCACATTTAGACAAAGCCCCACTCAGGATAGAAAAGCAAAGTCAGAGAGAGTCCATGCACAGTGTATGAAAGGCTTGGATACATGTGTGATGTAGATGGGGAAAGGGTCCCAAACAGCCCATCAGCTCAGAGCCTTTTCAGTCCAGTTCCCAGGAGACTATGCAACTGCCTGGGAGAAAGAGGGACAATCGCAGTATGGCAAAAGCTCATCTTGGGAAGAACTCTCTTTGCAGCCAAGCCTGCGATCCACCAGAAACACCATAATGGCACTCTGTTAGGTTATCTCCAAGAGAAGAATTTTAGGTGAGTGCTTCAACATCCTTAAAATAGGGCCCAACTCCGCTGGGCTGTTTGTTGACATTGCTGCTTCCGGCTTGCTGCCAGTTCTTGAGCTGGACTCTCTGTGCCAAGATCCCAGGTCTTCTTTCTCTTTACCAAGGTGCTTCAGAAAGATAGTCACTCTTCCTGGTGGGTGAAGGGAAATGATCCCTATTTCCTATAAACTAATAGTCAAAACTGTTCCCTGACAGTGAAATCTGGGCTGTAACAGCAAAACCACCACCCCAGAGCAGGCGATTCGACAGACACTGACAGAGCTCCAGTGCAGTCAGCAGCGGCCAGACCTCCTCTCTCCCAGACAATGAAATTACCATAAAGAATTTGGCAGCCACACCTTCACTGGTCTCTTGACTCCCGTTTTCCTACTACTTTCATCCATTCTAACATAGGCAAACCTTCCCAAAACTCCAATTTCTTCATGTTCAAAAACCAAGAGCAATAGAACCAAGGGTAAGTTTATAGCTTGACATTTAAATCTTTCCAAATTCTAGTTCCAACAGTATTTCTGAATGTGTAATAAGAGCAGCCAACATGGCTGGAGTGCTCACTACATATTAGGCACTATTCTTAGAGCTTTATAAAAATTAGTTGATTTTGGCTGGGCATGGTGGCTCATGCCTGTAATCCCAGCACTTTGGAAGGCCGAGATGGGCAGATTATGAGGTCAGGAGTTCAAGCCAGCCTGGCCAACATGGTGAAACCCTGTGTCTACTAAAAATATAAAAATTAGCCAGGCATGATGGCACTGGCCTGTAATCCCAGCTACTTGGGAGGCTGAGGCAGGAGAATCACTTGAACCCGGGAAGTGAAGGTCGCAGTGAGCCAAGATCATGCCACTGCATTGCAGCTTGGGTGACAGAGTGAGATTTCATCTCAAAGAAAGAAAAAATTAGTTGAGATCTCAATATAACCCTATGAGAAAACAGAGTCCCATTTTACAGTTGAGGAAACTAAGGCACAGATAAGTTAAAAGGATTAAATGAGCCAGGTGTGGTGGTTCACCCCTGTAATCCCAGCACTTTGGGAGGCCGAGGCGGGTGGATCACCTGAAGTCAGTTCAAGACCAGCCTGGCCAACATGGCGAAACCCCTCCTCAACTAATAATACAAAAAAATTAGCCAGGCATGGTGGCACACACCTGTAGTCCCAGCTACTTGGGAGGCTAAGACAAGAGAGTTGCTTGAATCTGGGAGGCGGAGGTTGCAGTAAGCCGAGATTGCGCCATTGCACTCCAGCCTGGGTGACAAGAGAGAAAAGAAAAAAAGGTTAAGTGAATTGCCTAAGGTTATACAGAGGTAAATGGGAGAAAGAGAATTGGAACTAAGGCTATGTGACTCCACAGCCCTCATGTGAACATTTCTAACCCCTGAGTTCTCTGCCTCCTAGTTGTATCTAGAAGGAATGGCCCCTAGAAGGAATGGCCTCTCTCTACATGTTCCCTTAATTGTGCCTGCCTTACTCCTGACTTTCCTCTCTGTGTTCCCTTTTCCTCCCCATGTGTAAGCATGTCCTTCAGGTCCATTGCCAGATATGAAGGCCTAGAGCATTTGCCATGGTCCTTATTCCTTCTCTGCAGGGTGGGGAGGTCTGGGGTTGAGGTGATCCTGAAAGATCCCAGAGAGTCCCAGTATCGGCCAACTGTACTTTAAGGATGTGGGCTTGGAGTTTAATGAATCTTGAAATAGGAAGGTTCATTTAGGTTCCTCATCTGTAAAATACGGAGAATAATCCTGCCCCATATAGTTGTAATGAAGGTTAAGTGAGAGAACCACACGAAGGGCTTTGAAAACTTCCAGAATCACGGCTTCCTTTGAACTCGCACAGTATGTTTCACTAATATTTCTTCTCCCTTTACTACAGCCATTGGCATTCTTGTTTTCTCCACCATCCCCTCTGTCCTCAGCTGTGCATTAAAGAGGCATGTGCCTCGAAAGGTGGATTACTTGGGTATAGTTTATTTTACAAAGAGCAGGGATTGAGTGCACTGAAACCATCTATCCACATACTTCCAGGAACCCATTTGCTGTTTCCTTAAAGTCTTTAAAGTAAAATGCTAAGTCAGGAGTTAACTGTAAAGAGCCCACCCTCTTCTTTCCCTTTTTAACAACTTCGCTCCCCTCTTCAGCACTGCCCATTCTCACATTGATGCTACTTCATTTTTGAGACAGCAGTAAAGAGACAGTCTCCCACCTACCTCTTGTCCTGTAATAATGGGATATCATTTTCTAAAAAATGTGATTTCCTAGCCAGGCATGGTGGTGAGAGCCTGAAATCCCAGCTACTCAGGAGGCTGAGGCAGAAGAATCGTTTGAACCTGGGAGGCGGAGGTGGCAGTGAGCCAAGATTGTGCTACTGCACTCCAGCCTGGGCAACAGAGTGAGACTCCATCTCAATAAATGAAATAAGAAATAAAAATGTGATTTACCCTTTAAATGAGTGAACTGTGTACTATGTAAATATATCTCAATAAAGATCTTTAAGTCAAAAAGACAGAAGTCAAAGACAATGTATAAGCAAATAGCCATGGCTGTAATCCAACAAAACTTTTCTTACTGTGTTAGTCCAATTTGTTTTGCTTTAACAGAATGTCTGAGACTGGATATTTTATAAAGAGGTTTATTTAGCTCATGGTTCTTCAGGCTAAAACGTTCAAGGGCATGGTGCTGGCTTCTGGCAAGAGCTTTCATCCTGTGTCATAACATGGCAAAATGGAAGTGTACACTTCCAAGGAGAAAATACCTGAGGGGCGTCCTGCCTTTATAACAACCCACTCTTGTAGGCACTAATCCATTCTTCCCATAGTGAGAACTCACTACCAGGAGAAAGGCACTAAGCCACACAAGAGAGTCTGCTCCTATGACACAAACAGCTGCACTACGCCCCACCTCCCAATGTCATTGGGGATCACATTTCCATGTGAGTTTTTATCAGGACAAACGGTATCTAAATTATAGCATTTACCAAAAAAAAATGGGTTTCATACTTCATGCTATCCTTATAGGGGTGGGGTGGTGCAATATATTTGCAATAGCCCAGGCTTTGGAGTAAGACAGATCTCAATTTGAATCCTGAGTTGTTCCAGTCACTATGTGCCCCTGGAATATGCCCCCTGAGTCTCCATTTCCTCCACTGGGAAATTGTAGTGAAACCACCTGTTTTTGTTAGGAGGGGTAAGGGGAAGGCAGTCATAACACTCCTAACACAGATAGACACTCAAAAACCGGAAGTTCCTTTTGTTATCCCAGCACTGTGGCTTAGGCCCTGGGTTAATAGCTGAGAATGCAGAACTAAAGATGACATCATCCCTACCCTCAAGGAACTCCACAGTTTACTGGAGCATATAGACATGTAAGCTTCTATATATACATATACAGGATCATAGGACAGGTAAACAGGTGCTTGTGAAGCATGTAAAAGGGCTTCAAAACACAGCCTGGGATTGGAGGCAGTCAGGGATGATGTTCCAGAGTCCAGAAGTAAAGCTTAAGCTAAGCCTTGGAAGAAGAAAGGCCATAGACTCTATGTCAGACCACCTGGGTTCCTATCCCCACTCTTCCCTGTACATTTTTTGTGACCCTAAGAGACAAGCCTCATCTTTTGGGGCTCTGCTGAATTGTCTTCACTTGAAAAAGGAAGTGATAAACAATGCATAACCAGTAGGATTGTTGTAACGTTTACAGGAGATAATAAACAAAGGTATTGTGATGGCTAAGCTTAGGGTGAGTTTACGGACAAAGCTAGGTGTTAGATAAGGGGGAGCCTTATTCAACATAAAATCATATAATCTGTGAATCTCAACATGATGTACATGGATTTTACAAAGTAGTTCTGCCTGTGTGCACGCGTGTGTACTTGGATTTATATTGAAAACAAATCTACTTAAGGAACGATTCCAAATAAAGGCCTAGGGGAGGTCAGGTGGACACGGCCATCCTCTTCTCCAGCTTAACCTGGATATGTAGAGTTTATTTTTCCTAAATTGCTCTAAGTGCTTCAGGTGTGCTATCTGATTTACCTCTATGACATTCCAATGTAGTTAGAAGCAGGTGGTATTATTGTCGTTTTATCAATGTGGCTATGAAGGCAGAGAGGTGAGCTAGCTCAAGTTTGTGGAATTGTAAGGCAGAAAGGGACTTTGAAGGTCATTTAGTCTAATCCCCCCCCACTTTGGAGCTATAAAGCCCTAAACAACATTCTCGCCAAGGCTTTATCCAGTAAATGTTTGAGTACCTCCAGGAACAAGGAGTCTACTCTGTAAGAGAGACAGCAGTCTAAGTGTAGGCTTGGAAAATCGCCCCCTTTTATTGAAACAGGGTCTCACTCTGTTGCCCAGGCTGGAGTGCAGTGGTGTGAACATGGGTCATTGAAGCCTTGACCTCCTGGGCCCAAACAAACCTCGTCTCAGCCTCCCAAGTAGCTGGGGACTACAGGTGTGCACCACCACATCTGACTAATGTTTTAATTTTTTCTTTTTGAGACAGGATCTCACCATGTTGCCCAGGCTAGTCGTGGACTCTTGGGTTCAAGCAGTCCTCAAGCAAGCTGACTTGGAGTCAGGCTTTGTCATCTTGGAGACTTAGGTTCAAATCCCAGATCTACTACTTAGCAGCTGGACCAATTATTATTCTCTCCAAGGCACCACATACACTCATGTACAAAATCTACTTCCTAAAGCTGTTTTGGAGACTAAATAAAATAATAGGTAACAAGCCATTTGGTATTTAGAAAGCACTGCTATGTATCAGGCACTATTTGTTTCACGGTTATCATACAGTCTTTCTCCTTGACAAGTACCACTGTGTATTGTTGCTAGAACAATAAATTGACATAATGTTTTTGACAGACACAATGACCTGTCTATCAACATTTTAAATATACCCATCCCCTTCAAGCCACATATTCTACTTCTAGGTATTTATTCTACACATCTACTTCCACGTGTGTATAATACATATGTTCCAAAATATTTTCATTACCACAGCATTAGTAATTTAAGAATACTGGCAATGACTTTAATGATGTTCATTGGGAATTAATTAAATACATTATAATACGGCTATAGAATGGAATATACTATTCCATTGTTAGGAAAATGAAGTATTTCTATGTGTACTGGTATGGTCTGATCTCTAAGATATATTATTTAGCGGAAAAGGTGAGCTGCAGTACAGGGCATATAGTCTGGACCACCGTACTAAAAAAGTGCATACAATATGTAAACCCATACACGGGTATATTCTCAGACTGTGGCTGGAAAAAATATGGAAGAGATTGGAATAGTATTTGCCTCTTGGGAAGGAAATCAGCCAAGTAACTTTCTACTGTATGCATTTTTATATAATTTTAATTGTTTTTACCAGGAAGATGTATTCCTTTTATAGACACAGAAATACAAGCACCATAAAGGTACTGACTCCCTAACTAGACATTAAGTTCCAGGGGAGCAGACGCACATCCCTCTCCTTGTCTAAATAAATGGCAGCACATGCCACAAGGCCAGTCCTCAGAGCTATCTTCATCTCCTCTTTCTCTCTACCAGCAAATCCAATCTTCTGTACTTTTGACATAGATCCACATCACTTCTTGCCACCTCTGCTGCCACCATCCTGGGCTGAACCACTGTTATCTCTCAGAGGACCTCTCTACCAGACTTCCCACTGGTCTCTTCCCCACTGAGGAAAAAGCACCCCAAACAAACTTTTTAAAAACCTGAGTCAGAGCAGGAAAACCTCTGCTCAAAACTTCCCAGTAGCTTTTTATCTTAGGCAGTAACAAAGAAAATTTCCACCATGGTCTTTAAGGACCCTCATGGCTGTGGCCACAGCCATCCCCTCTCCTAACTTCTTTCTTGATTTTTCTGCTCCAGCCACACCAGCCCCCCGTGGTGCTCCTTGAGCTCACCCTCACCTTCATATTCACTCTTTCGTCAGCCTGAAAGGAACTTCCCACCTAAAATCATGTGGCTGGCTCTCAGTTCCTTAAATATCACCCTATCTTTTTCCTCCTCATCTTTACACAGTAGAACCCCATTTCTCTTCATTCTCTCATCTTGCCTCATTCTTCTAAATGGTAATATTCCCTTCTTGACAGTGTTTGTTCATCTGAGTCGCTTCATCTCCCATCATTAGAAAGCAAGCCACAATACCACTATCAGTGCAAAGAACAATGGTAGGTACACAGAGTCACTAAATTCACATTGGGTGGACCACCTATTCATGTAATAAATGAGGACCGAACAAGAAAATAGAGACCTGAAATCTTCTCACTTAGTTATACCCTATGATATCAAGCCAATCTTTTACATTATCTGAGCCTCAGGTGGTAAGAATAGCTTCTAGTCCAGTGTTTCCAGGACGCTGGTAGTTTCTACAGGTTTTAAAGGTGCATCATTTTTGATATTTCCAAGTGTTAGAAAGGTTTTCTTAAAGTGTGTTCTATAGGATGCTAATGTGTATTATTCTAAAAATAAAGAGCTCCAAGGCAAAACAAACAAACAAAACACATCGTTTTAATGTGTCAGTGGGCCTATTTTTCAAATGCAGTTTTGCTCAGAACTTGTTTTATGTGCATGTGTGTGTTTGCATGTATGCATTTGGGTACATGTGTGTATGTATGTGGTTAATTTCACAAGGCTAGTATTCAACCAAATACATGTTAGAAAATGCTGTACTCAGTGAACTCACAGAAAAGACAAGGGGCATTGGGTAATAGTTATTACCTCATATTGACTAAAGGCAGTTAGAAAAGCTTTTGATTTATGAAACATGAAGAATAGAATTAATCGTGGATTCAGAAATGCAGACATGAGATTCAGGCCCTGGTTCTCACATCATCACCGCTCTTCCACTCAATCCATACCCTACACTCTATTCTCCAGCCAAACTTGAGCTTCCTAAATATTTCACACTGCTTTTGACCCATGGCTTTGCACTTTATATTTCTATAGTGGAAATGAAGTTCCTTTCATTTTCTGTCCATACTCTTTGCTCATTTCTTAAGGTTTAGGTCAAAAATGACTTTCTTTTGACCCCTTCTTACCTATTCCTTCTTTATAGTTTCACTGTCCCCACATGCCCCTCTAGTGTTACAGCCAAAATAATGTGTATTATATATTGCTTACACTTCTGTCACCCTCATTTGACTGTGAGTTCTTCAAAGTTGTGGGCTCAGTTTCAATTATTAGTCTCTGCAGCAGCTAAGACAGGCTTCTGGTAAGTAGGTAGAAAAGGAGGGGAAGAAAAATGAAGGGAGGGAGAGGAAGGGAAGGAAAAGGAAGAAATGAAGGACAGATGTATAGAAGAAAGAAAGGAGGGAAAGAAGAAAAGAGCCGAAGAAAGAAGGGAGGAAGTTTAGGAATCATTGTACAAGAGAGAAAAATAAATTAAAATAGAGGAAAAGGAAGCTGAACTGAGTACACAACCTGGGAGCCTAGCTAGTATCTGGAGTAACTTTGGCTTGAAGAACCTCCACTCTACGAGATGTTTCTGTTTGTTCCCCAAAAAAATGTTCCCTGAGTTAGCTGGGAGATGCACAAATGATAAGTCCTTATGAAAGTATAAGATTTCCAGAAGCATAAAATAAATTTTCAAAGTTTTAAAGACCCTATTTATCTTTATAGTCTCAATCTCTTTTTGACTACAGCTCTTTCTATTCTTTTCTTCTCTTCTCTCCTCCCTGCCACCCTCCCTCCCTTTCTCCCTCCTCCTTTTCCTTCCTTCCTTCTGCCTGTCTGGACAGAAAGGGGGAAGACAATTTAGAGACTGGGAACTGAGACTGGAGACTCAGGCTAAAACCCTAGAATAATCCCATGTCAAGTAAGTCACCATCCTGAACCTGACGCTTCTGTCTATAAAGAAATGGAACAGGAAAGGAGGTCTATAGGTTTCTCGCAGTTTTGTATAAAAGTGCTGAACCAGGAATTTCCTGCCAATATCAAATACAGGTGGGAAGTGATTTTGTTTGAAAATAAGAATGGAGTGAGAAAGTATGTATCCTAGAGACGTGTATTATACATATTATTTAAATAGATTGACCATATCTGATCTAATGCCCAGGAGCCAGCTGGTATGAAGTGTGGGACCACCAAATTGATTGCATCAGTGTGGCAGGGCATACCTCTCTATGTCAGTGTCTATGACCTGGGGATATCAATAGTGGCAAACATTAGGCTGCAGTTAGGGTTATAGTCCTGTATCTATTACTGGCAATTTGAAATTTGTTGCATAAGTTAAAAATTGCTCCCTTACTTAACTCTAAGTTGTCCTCCACAAAATCCCTTTAGGGCAGAGAATAGGTCTGGCATGAAGTCACATGTTGGAAACTGTTACAGTTCCTGAAACAGGCTGAATGAATGAAGGAAGGAAGGAACAAAAGCAGGGAATGAATCTGTGTCTCAATGTTGTCTTGGATACAACAGGGCTAAAACATGAATCTCAAAAGGTTTTTATGAAGACTTTGTAGGTTGTTAAGCGTTAAACACTTCGGTTTCTCCTTCTACCAGAAATAGCATTAATAATAAATGCCTCCTGAACATGAAATATAATATTAGTAGAAATGAAGAAAGTGCAAACACAGGCTGTAATTTTCACTTCCAAATTTCATGCAAATGCAAGTCAAACACAATCCAAGCTAAATGGGAAGAATTAGAAAGAAACACTTAGGCAAACTCGTTGGACTAACAAGTAGCTTTTTTTACTATGTTCACCTTACAGGTTCACAATGTGTTAAACAAGGCTGAATACAAATTTTAAACATCAGAAAACAAAGTAAATAACCTTTGTACAGCACTTTGACTCCTCATAAAACGGTTCCTTATTATTCTCCCCATTAATTCATGTACGTATTCAGCCAACAGTTAATGAACACTGTTTACAAATCAGCCTTTTTGAAGGACATCCATATGAACCATGCACCTCAAGGAGCTGACTGTCTGATGGAAGAGACAAACAACTTGAAACTTATAACATTTGACTTGTGTTGACTACCCAATAAGAATGATCAGATACGATGATCTCAATTTTATAAGTGAATAAACTGAGGAACAGAATTTTACTGATTAAGAACTCCAATTCCAGAGTCAGACAGACAGACATGAAAGTGAACCCCTGGATCTGCTGGCTTCTCACTAGGAGACCTGGAAAAGTTAAATTTTAGTTATTAATTTATTTTTGAGACAGTCTTGCTCTGTCTCCCAGGCTGGAGTATAGTGGTATCAACTTGGCTCACTGCAACCTCTGTCTGCCGGGTTCAAGCAAGTTTCCTGCTTCAGCCTCCCAAGTAGCTGGGATTACAGGCCTGGCTAACTTTTTTTTTTTTTTTTTTTTTTTTTTTACTAGAGATGGGGTTTCATCGTGTTGGCCAGGCTGGTTTCGAACCCCTGACCTCAAATGATCCATTGGCCTCAGCTCCCAAAGTGCTAGGATTACAGGCAGAGCCACTGCATCCAGCCGAGTTACATTTTCTGTGTATCAGTTGACTAGTCTAATGGATATTAATAATTGATCATCGTTCAAATGTATGAGTTAATGTAAGGTTTTAAAAAAAAGTTAACAAAGTACATATACAGTCTCTCAGTAAGTGCCCATAATTATTATTATCACCATAAATTTTATTAATTATTATTAATAGTATTAGTATTGGATTTACTTAAAGTCACTTGATGAATAAGTTTCAGAGTAGAATTCACAGCATTATCTTCTAAGACAAATATCTGTGCACTTTCCACATAAAAATCAGGTTGATAAATACAGAGTAATGGGCTCAAAAGGAAACTCAAGTCATCAAGTTCAGTAGTCATTCTGCCTCTTAGCAAGGTCTTTACTCCCTGCTGCAAAAATTAACCTATGAAGCGCCTATCACCATTAGAAAAGTGTTTCTTGAGTTTCACCATTACTCTCTAACTTTGTACATCAAGTCATCGTTCAGACCTCTGGGGTAACAGAGAAAAAGCCTTGGCCTTCTATGTCATGAGTACCTTTTCAAGTCACTGATTATATTCTGACAGGTCTCTAAAATGATTAACAACCAGCATTTACAGCATGAAATGGGTCACACTTGAAATACATGCACGCTTCATACAGAATTTATGGTAACATTGCTCATCCTAAGCAAAGGGGCTGTGCCATTTTTATTCACTCTCTCAACATTTATCAAGCCACATTTACGTGTCAGAAACTAAACTCTAGATACTGAGGCCACAGAGAACAGAGCGCAAACCTTGCTCTCACAGAGTTTCAAACTAGAAAATACAAGTTCTCTTCATAAGGATTTCCTTCTTTCATAGTTATAAAGAATATCCATTATCTGGTCCAATTCTGTCATTTTACAGAGAAGTAAACTGAGGCCTAAAGATGGAAAATGACTCACCCAAAGACATAAACTAAGTTAATGGCAGGCTGGACTACATTTTCTCATGCTCCTAAGATTATTTCTCTTAAGCAAAGGTATGGTTGTGGAGGAGCGGGAGGGAGGAGGTGACCATTCCACAAGATTACTACATCACAGATTAAAAATATAAACGCTCACAGGCTGATGAGCAAAGGCTTGATTTAAACAGGCCTGGGGTTTCTCTTGGGCCTAGCCCGATTTCCTTTTGACCTTGGACAGGGGCTAGTTGAAGAGTCTCAAGGCTGTCGTATGGGAGGTCCGTTTCTGCTTCTCGACAACAGCTCTTTTGGGTATTTAAAAATACATTACACGACGTGATAGCTAGAGCATGTTCCCATGGATGGTTACCCAAGAGTCATAGTTCCATTTCTTGCTCCGCCACTGAGACTGTGTGATTGACGGCCTGGGTGCCAGTGGCCCTGGGTCAAATCACTCAATGTTCTTTCCTTCTCCACAGAATGGTGAGGACAATGGGAGTTCCCAGACACACTGGTCCATTGTGAGGATGGATTGTTTCCTGATGTCCATAAAACTCTCTGAGTTCCACTGAGAAAGGCCCGATTATTATGATACCCTTGAGAGTTCCCTTTCCTTTCTGACAGAAGTGAAATTATACTTTATCTCTTTAGCTACACATTATATATAGGTCACCAACCAAGAACTTGAAGGTTTTACATATAAATTAACCTGGACTTAGGGGGCGGGAGCCAAAATGGGGAAAAAAAAAGCAGGTGAGGTGTGAACCATGTTAAACAAGGCGTCAAGGGCCTTGGATTCTCAATATGCCTCTGTCCCTCACCCAACTCTGTGATCTTAGGCAAATTTCTGGATCTCTCACTCTCAATCTCCCTGGCATTTATCAAGTGGAAATAATGATCCTGTCCTTGTTTTTCCTGTTGCAGGATGGCTGTAGACTCAAATCAGAATACAGATACATTTTGCAAATAGCAAAGCCACATTTACAAGAGTCAGATATGACCATTACAGATGACCTCTACTTACAAAACCTTGTCTAACAAGTTTGGAGTCATGGGCTGAGATCATGGGACACTGAATCTCCTCAAAATAATGTTATCTCAAAAGGTTAGATTCCCAGGAAAACTTCCCACTTAGCTCCAAATTGCAAAGTTACAGGTGTAAAGTCACACTTTCCATAATAGTCAATTATCTTTGATAATACATTTTCTCAGAAAAGAAGCATTCTGGATTCTAAATCCCTTATAAGACATTTCTTTTCCTAGCAGCCTTAAGTGACAGGAGGTTATGAACTTGGGAACAAGGCAAGCTAGGTTCAAGTCCCACCTCTGTTACTCCCTAGCTCTGTGACTACAGGCAAATAAATTAACCTTTCTGATCATCAGTCTCCTTATCTGTCAAATGTGATTGATGATGATCATTTTATGATGACAAATGAAGCTCATAGTAGGCATTATACCCATGACAGTTTCCTTCTTGTACATAAAGACCTTGCTAATTCTCTTCATTTCATAAAGAAGGCACCTATCTGCAGCTCTACAGCAATCTTCCCTGGGGGGTTTCAGATTTCAGGTTAGAGAACAGCTGCCTCCTTGAGTGAGAGCTCCTGTCTAAGTCTCCCTCACTGACTTGGTAGATGGGTAAGTAAACCATAACCATTAGGCTTAAAAGAACCAACCATTTGAGGGGGATCCCAAGATGGCCAAATAAGAGGTAGCTCTGGAAAGCAGCTCCCAGCAAGAGAGATGCAGAAGCCGAGTTGTCTCCACAATTCCAAACGAGGTACCAGGTTCATTTTGTGAGTCTGGTTGGACAGTGGGTATAAACCAAATAGGGCAAATTGAGACAACGCAGGGCAAGTGTCCCACCCAGGAGGTGCATGCAACCAACCAGAGGACCAGGGAATCTTCCCCTCTGGGACTTCAGTTCGGATACAGCGCTCCAACCAAGCCCTCTAAAACCCACAGAACAGGAGATCTTTGCCAGGCTGAAAAGCCTCAGCGAGCTGCCTGAACAGGGCAGAACAGCAACTTCAGCCGACTCTGGGGCTGTCAGCATAGATCTAGGCAGAAGCACTGGCTAACGTGAAAGCCAGAAAGCCAGCTGGATGGAGCCAGCCACCCCCCAGAAAGAAGGGGAGCTGAAAACAGGGAAGCAGCCCTTACAGCAGGACAGGTCCCCCCCTGCACAAAGCCCAGCAGGCTAAAAAACTCTCACTTCAGAGTTTCACACCCAGAATATCAGTTAGAGAGCAACCAGGAACAAATGAGCTCGGCGGAGGGAAGGGAAGCTGCATTGCAGAAGCCAGTCTAATTTTCCTGAGTAAATAAAAGACACAGCAACTCCACTGAATCCATGGCAGCCCAGCAGCACCTCTATAGGCAGACAAGGGAAAGGCCACCTCCCCAAGTAGCTACCTGAGATCAAAACGATATAAATCCAAGGAGATGAGAAGAAACCAGCCCAAGAAGAATGAAACCATCAAAAATCAGAATGCCTCTCCCCTACCATGAGATCACAACTCCTCACCAGCAAGGGAACAAAGCTGGATGGAGAATGAATTTGATGAATTGACAGCAGCAGGCTTCAGAATGTGGGAAATAACAAACTCCTCTGAGTTAAAGGAACATGGCCTATCCCAATGCAAAGAAACTAAAAGCCTTGAAAAAAGGTTAGAAGAAATGCTAACTAGAATAACCAGCTTAGAGAAGAACATAAATGACTTGATGGAGCTGAAAAACACAGCACAAGAACTTCGAGAAGCATACACAGGTTTCAATAGCCAAATAGATCAAGCAGAAGAAAGGATATCAGAGCTTGAAGATCAACTCAATGAAATAAATGAGAAGGCAAGAAAAGAGAACAAAGAGTGAAAAGAAATGAACAAAGCCTTCAAGAAATATGGGATTGGGGATAGGGGGAAGATGGCCGACTAGAAACAGCTCAGGATTGCAGCTCCCAGTGAAAGTGCAGAGGGTGAGTGGACGCCGCATTTCCAGATGGATATTTATTGCCCACAGACCAGGAGATTCCCAGGCAGAGGAGCCCCACAGGTTGCTAGCGCAGCTGTTTCGGCCAGCGGGGCTGTTTCGGCCATCGTGGCTGTTTCAGCCCGTGTGGCTGCTTTGCCAGTGCCCTGGCGCGGCGGTTCTCCATACAAAAGACACTGGTCCAGATACCGCGATTGGAGCCCTGAGATGGCAGAGTCGCCCATTCATCTGAAATAGTGAGTCAGGCCAGGAGATTCCTAGGCAAAAAAACCCGTCAGGAATCTCAGTGCTGCTGTTTCAGCTGGCTCGGTGAGTTGCCGCACAGGAGATCCCATCGCCTTTTCAACAGGCAACTGGAACACCTGAGAGAGATCGACCATTCAACAACAACAAAAAAAGACTCTGAGTCAGGGAGCCAGGTGATCAGGCTCGGCTGGTCCCACACCCCCCCCCACTCCACACACACACAAAAACAGTAATTGAAAACGCTCTCATTTGAGAGTTTCACAGCAAGCACAGCTGAACCCAGGAGGGTCTGGATCTGTGGGGGAGGAATGTCCGCCATTACTGAGACACTCCACCACTAAGGAGGCAGTCTGACCATCGCTGAGGCAGCCCATGGATGCTGAGGCAGCCCGCCGTTGCCCAGGCAACCTGCCACTACAGAGAGAGTCCGCCATAACAGAGGCTGGCCACCATTGCCAAGGCAGTTCTGACTACACCCATCTAAACAGGACTGCAGCGAAGATCACACGGCAGCTGGGCGAAGCCCACAGCAGCTCAGCAAAGCCTCTGCAGGCAGATAGCAACTAGGCTGCCTCCTCACTGGGCAGGGCAGCCCTGAAAGAAAAAGAAAGGCAGCAGCACAACGTAAACATAAATAAAGCCCTAACTCCCTGGGACAGAGCACCAGGGAAAAAAAAGGGGGGGGGGGATTTTATGAGTTCTGCTGCAGCAGACCTAAATATACCTGCCCAGCAACTCTGAATGAACAACGGAGCTCACAGCTCAGGACTTGAGCTCCAATAAGGACAGACTGTCTCCTCAAGCAGCTCCCTGACTCCTGTATATCCAAAGAGTCACCTCATAAAGGAGAGAACAGACAGACATTCAGCGGGCATCCCTCTGGGACAAAGATAGCAGAAGAGGAAACTGGTAGCAACCCTTACTGTTCTGCAGCTGCTGCAGATGATCCCCACGCAAGCAGGGCCTGGAATGGACCTCAGCAGTCCTACAGCAGAGGGGCCTGACTGTTAGAAGGAAAGCTAAGAAAAAGAAGTAACTTCATCATCCACAAACTGGAAGTTCACTCAGAGACCCAATCTGAAAGTCAGTAACTACAAAGACAACAGGTGGATAAACCCACAAAGATGGGAAGAAACCAGTGCAAAAAGGATGAAAACACCTGAAACCAGAACACCTCTCCTCCTAAAAGGGATCACAACTCCTCACCAGCAAGGGAACAAGGCTGGATGGAGAAGGAGTGTGATGAAATGACAGAATCAGACTTCAGAAGGTGGGTAATAAGAAACTACAGTGAGCTAAAAGAACATGTTCTAACCCAATGCAAAGAAACTAAGAATGTTGAAAAAAAAATTGATGAAATGCTAATGAGAATGGACAACATAGAGAGGAATATAGGTGAATTGATGGAGCTGAAAGACACAACACAAGAACTTCATGAAGCATGCACAAGTTTCAACAGCCAAATTGACCAAGCAGAAAAAAGGATATCAGATGTTGAAGATCAACTCAATGAAATAAAATAAGAAGGCAAGAATAGAGAAAAAAGGGTAAAAAGGAATGAACAAAGTCTCCAAGAAATGTGGGACTATGTGAAAAGACCTAATCTGCATTTGATAGGTGTACCTGAATGTGACGAAGAGAATGAATCCAAGCTGGAAAATACTCTTCAGGATATTATCCAGGAAAATGTCTCCAACCTAGCAAGGCAGGCCAATATTCAAGTCCAGGAAATACAGAGAACACCACAAAGATATTCCTCAAGAAGAGCAACCCCAAGGTACATATTCGTCATATTCACCAGGGTTGAAATGAAGGAGAAATTGCTAAGGGCAGCCAGAGAGAAAGGTCGGGTTACCCACAAAGGGAAGCCCATCAGACTCACAGCAGATATCTCAGCAGAAACCCTACAAGCCAGAAGACAGTGGGGCCAATATTCAACATCCTTAAAGAAAAGAACTTTCAACCCAGAATCTCCTATCCATCCAAACTAAGCTTCATAAGTGAAGGAAAAATAGAATCCTTTGCGAACAAGCAAGTACTCAGAGATTTCATCACCACCAGACCTGCTTTACAAGAGCTCCTGAAAGAAGCTCTACACATATAAAAGGAAAAACCAGTACCAGCCACTCCAAAAACATACCAAATGGTAAAGAGCATCAACACAATCAAGAATCTGCATCAACTAATGAACAAAACAGCCAGCTAGCATCAAAATGGCAGTATCAAATTCACACATAACAATATTATCCCTAAATGTAAATGGACTAAATGCCCCAATCAAAAGACACAGACTGGCAAATTGGATAAAAAACCAATACCCATCGGTGTGCTGTATCCAGGAAACCCATATCACATGCAAGGATACACAAAGGCTCAAAATAAAGGGATGGAGGAAGATTTACCAAGCAAATGGAGAGCAAAAAAAAGCAGGAGTTGCAATTCTCATCTCTGATAAAATAGACTTTAAAGCAACAAAGATCAAAAGAGACAAAGAAGGACATTACATAATGGTAAAAGGATCAATGCAACAAGAAGAGCTAACAATCCTAAATATATATGCACCCAATACAGGAGCACCCAGATACATAAGGCAAGTTCTTAATGACTTACAAAGAGACTTAGACTCCCACACAATAATAGTGGAAGACTTTAACACACCATTGTCAATATTAGACAGATCAACCAGACAGAAAATTAACAAGGATATCCAGGACCTGAGCTCAGACCTGGAACAAGCAAACCTAATAGACATTTACAGAACTCTCCACCCCAAATCCACAGAATATACATTCTTCTCAGTACCACATCACACCTACTCTAAAATTGACCACATAATTGGAAATAAATCACTCCTGAGCAAATGCAAAAGAACGGAAATCATAACAAATAGTCTCTCAGACCACAGTGCAATCGAGTTAGAACTCAGAATGCAGAAACTAACTCAGAACCACACAGCATCACGGAAACTGAACAACTTGCTCTTGAATGTTGACTGGATAAACAATGAAATGAAGGCAGAAAAAAAGATGTTCTTTGAAACCAACAAGAACAAAGACACAACATACCAGAATCTCTGGGACACATTCAAAGCAGTCTCTAGAGGAAAATATATAGCAATAAGTGCCCACATGAGAAGCAAGGAGAGATCTAAAATTGAAACCCTAGCATCAAAATAGAAAGAGCTAGAGAAGCAAGATCAAAAAAACTCAAAACCTAGCAGAAGACAAGAAATAACTAAGATCAGAGCAGAACTGAAGGAGATAGAGACACAAAAAACCCTTCAAAAAATCAATAAATCCAGGAGCTGGTTTTTCGAAAAGATCAACAAAATAGACAGACCACTAGCCAGATTAATAAAAAAGAAAATAGAGAATAACCAAATTGATGCAATAAAAAACGATAAAGGGGATATCGCCACAGATTTCATAGAAATTCAAACCATCATCAGAGATTATTACAAACAACTCTATGCACATAAACTAGTAAACCTGGAAGAAATGGATAAATTCCGGGACACTTGCCTCCTCCCAAGCCTAAACCAGGAAGAAGTTGAAACCCTGAATAGACCAATAACAAGGTCTGAAGTTGAGGCAATAATCGAGAGACTACCACCCAAAAAAAGCCCAGGTCCAGATGGGTTCACAGCCGAATTCTACCAGACATACAAAGAGGAGCTGGTACCATTCCTTCTGAAACTATTCCAAATAATCCAAAAAGAGGGAATCCTTCCCAAATCATTTTATGAGACAAACATCATCCTGATACCAAAACCCAGCAGAGACTCAACAAGAAAAGAAAACTTCAGGCCAATATCCATGATGAACATAGATGGTAAAATCTTGAATAAAATACTGGCAAGCCGATTGCAACAGCACATCAAAAAGCTTATCCACCATGATCAAGTAGGCTTCATCCCAGGGATGCAAGGCTGGTTCAACATACGCAAGTCTATAAACGTAATTCACCACATACACAGAACCAAAGACAAAACCACATGATTATCTCAATTGATGCAGAGAAGGCCTTTGACAAAATTCAACAGCCCTTTATGATAAAAACCCTCAATAAGCTAGGTATTGATGGAATGTATCTCAAAATAATAAAAGCTATTTACGACAAACCAACAGCCAATATCATACTGAATGGGCAAAAACTGGAAGCATTCCCTTTGAAATCTGCCACTAGACAAGGATGCCCTCTCTCACCACTCCTATTCAATATAGTACTGGAAGTTCTAGCCAGAGCAATCAGGCAAGAAAAAGAAATAAAGGGCATTCAAATAGGAAAGGAGGAAGTCAAATTGTCTCTATTTGCAGACAACATGATTGTATATCTAGAAGACCCCATAGTCTCAGCCCCAAACCTCCTGAAACTGATAAGCAAGTTTAGCAAAGTCTCAGGATACAAAATCAATGTGCAAAAATCACATGCATTCCTATACACCAATAACAGACTTAAAGAGAGCCAAATCAAGAACAAACTTCCATTCACAATTGCCACAAAGAGAATAAAATATCTAGGAATACAACTAACAAGGAATGTAAAGGACCTTTTCAAGGAGAACTACAAGCCACTGCTCAATGAAATAAGAGAGGACACAAACAGATAGAGAAACATTCCATGTTCATGGTTAGGAAGAATCAATATCGTGAAAATGGCCATACTGCCCAAAGTAATTTACAGATTCAATGCTATTCCCATCAAGCTACCAAAGACCTTCTTCACAGAACTGGAAAAAACCACCTTAAACTTCATATGGAACCAAAAGAGAGCCTGCATAGCCAAGTCAATTCTAAGCAAAAAGAACAAAGCAGGAGGCATCACACTACCAGACTTCAAACTATACTACAAGGCTACAGTACTTAAAACAGCATGGTACTGGTACCAAAATAGACCAATGGAACAGAACAGAGGCCTCAGAAGCAACACCACACATCTACAATCATCTGATCTTTGACAAACCCGAGAAAAACAAGCAATGGGGAAAGGATTCCCTGTTTAATAAATGGTGTTGCGGAAACTGGCTAGCAATGTGCAAAAAGCAGAAATTGGACCCCTACCTTACACCTTACACTAAAATTAACTCCAGATGGATTAAAGATCTATACATAAGACCTAACACCATAAAAACCCTAGAGAAAACCTAGGCAAAACCATTCAGGACATAGGCATTGGCAAGGACTTCATGCCTAAACACCAAAAGCAATGGCAACAAAAGCCAAAATAAACAAATGGGACCTCATTAAACTCCAGAGCTTCTGTACAGCAAAGAAAACAATCATTAGAGTGAACTAGCAACCAACAGAATGGGAAAAAGTGTTTGCAAACCCATCTGACAAAGGGCTAATATCCAGAATCTACAAGGAACTAAAACAGATTTACAAGAAAAAAAGAAACAACCCATTCAAAAGTGGGCGAAGGATATGAACAGATACTTTACAAAAGAAGACATACATGAGGCCAACAAACATACGAAAAAATGCTCATTATCACTGGTCATTAGAGAAATGCAAATCAAAACCACATTGAGATACCATCTCACATCAGTTAGAATGGTGATCATTAAAAAGTCTGGAGACAACAGATGCTAGAGAGAATGTGGAGAAATAGGAACAGTTTTACACTGTTGATGGGAGTGCAAATTAGTGCAGCCATTGTGGAAGACAGTGTGGCGATTCCTCAAGGACCTAGAAATAGAAATACCATTTGACCCAGCAATCCCTTTACTGGGTATATACCCAAAGGATTATAAATTGTTCTATCTTAAAGACACATGCACATATATGTTCATTGAGGCACTGTTTACAATAGCAAAGACCTGGAACCAACCCAAATGTATATCAACAATAGTCTGGATAAGGAAAATGTGGCACATATGCACCATGGAATACTATGCAGCCATAAAAACAGATGAGTTCATGTCCTTCATAAGGACATGGATGAATCTGGAAACCATCATTCTCAGCAAACTGACACAAGAACAGAAAACCAAACACTGCATGTTATCACTCATAGGCGAGTGTTGAACAATTAGAACATGTGGACACAGGGAGGGGAACATCACACACTGCAGTCAGTTGGCATGGGCTAGGGGAGAGACAGTGGTGGGTGGGGAGGGTGGGAAGGGAAGGGACAACGAAGGGAGAAATACCAGATATAGGTGATGGGGGGGATGAAGGCAGCAAACCAACTTGCTATGTATGTACCTATGCAACAGTCCTGCATGATCTGCACATGTACCCTAGAACCTAAAGTACAATTAAAAAAAAAAAAAACTCAGAAAAAAAAATTAAAGGCACTAAGCTATCATAATAAAAAAAAAAAAAAAAAAGAACTGCTTGGAAGTCTGAGGAGGTAGTCATTCAACCACTTGGAAGTCTGATGAGGGAGGATCACCTGAGCTTCTAGGAAAGTCCAAGTTGCACAGGTTGTAGTGAGCCATGATGGCACCACTGCACTCCAACGTGGAAACAGAGCAAGACCCTGTCTCATTTAAAACAAAACAAAACAAAAAGCCAACCATTCATGCAACGGAGCAAATCAGTGGCAATAGCTTCTCTAGTGGCATTAGAAAGCATGATTGTGAACTGCCATTCTTGCACTAAATCACATTGCATTCTGATTTTAAGCAACTCGTTAAGTCAGGGTTTACAAACTTAAGACCTAATAACAAACCTGAAAATAAATTCCTTAAAACGAGTTATACATTTTAGGCTTCCAATATGACCACTATAATTATCTATTTATTTAGAAGGCCAGTAACTGTTTAAGGGACTCTTTTTTTACCCCCAACATGATAAAAACTTTCAAATACATAGGAGAATATTTTCATGAACACATCTACACTCACTACTAAATATTTTACAATTTTTATTTTATCTTACATGTATTCATCTCTCCAACCTCTATTGCCATCCACCAATTTATCTAAGTTTTTGATGCACTCTAAATTAAATGCAGACATCTGTCCACTTCCCCTAAACATCTCAGTATGAATATTATTAACTAGAGTTCGACATTTGTTTCCAATTATTTTTTCTTTTGATGTAAAACTTATATACAATGAAATGCACAAATTCTATGTGAACATTCTCACTGGGATTTTACAAATGCATACACATACACTATTTGCTTGATCAAAGTCCTTATCAAGGCCTCAAACATTGCTATCAGCCCGAAAGTTCCTCAAGCACATGCCCATTCAGACTCTATCCTCTGAGAGGAAACCACTATTTTATTTCTTTAATAGACTGAATTTTTTTAGAGCAGTTTGGTCTGAAACAAAATTGAGAGAAAGATACAGAGGTTTCCCATATACTCTCTACCCCCACACATGTATAGCCACCCCCATTATCAATATCTCCCACCAGAGAAGTAATTTGTTATAATCCATGAATCTGCACTGATACATCACCATTGCTCAGACTATGGTTTACAGTAGGGTTCATTTTTGGTGCTGTACATTTATGAGTTTCGACAAATGCATAAGGACTTGTATGTACCAGTACAGTTTAATACAAAGTAGTTTCACTGCTATGAATATGCGGAGCATAATCCTCTGTGTGCTGCATATTCACCCATACCTACTACCAACCTGATCTTTTTACTGTCCCTGTAGTTTTACCTTTTCCACAATGCCATATATTTGAAATCCCAAAGTACATAGCCTTTTCACATTGCCTCCTTTCACTTAGTAATATACTTGTAAGTTTCCTCCATATCTTTTTGTAGCTTAAGAGCTCATTTTTTAAATGCCAAATAATATTTCATTATCTGGATGTAACACAGTTTGTGTATTCATTCACCTACTGAAGAACGTCTTGACTGCAATGAGGATTAAAACGACTGTGAACATCCATGTGCAAGTTTTTGTGTGAATGTGTGTTTTCAACTAATTTGAGTAAATGTCAAGGAGCACCATTGCTGGGTCAAATGCTAAGAGTATGTTTAGTTTTGTAAAAAACTGCCAAGCAGACTTCCAAAGTGGCTGTACCATGTTGCATTCTCTCTAGGAATAAATGAGAGTTTCTGATGCTCCACATCCTCTCCAGCATTTAGTAGTGCCTGTGTTCTGAATTTGACCATGCTAATAGATGTGCAGTGTTATCTCATTATTTTGATTTGTATTCCCCTTTGTTAAACGATGTGGACCATCTTTACATATGTTTATTTGCCATTTGTGTATCTTCTTTGCTGAGATGTATGTAAAGGTCTTTGACTCATATTTAACTGGGTTATCTGTGTTCTTATTGTTGAGCTTTAAGGCTGCTTGCATATTTTGGATAACAAATGTGTTTTCAAATATATTCATAAATGGATATGTCTTTTGCAAATATTTTCTTTCAGTCAGTGTTTTGTTCTTGTTCTTCTGACAGTGTCTTTCACAGAGTAGAAATTGTTATTTTAGTAAAGTTGAACTCATGAATTCTTTCTATTGTAAACCATGCCTTTGCTGTCACAGCTAAAATGTCATTGCCAAACCCAAGGTCATCTATATTTTTTCCTATGCTATCTTCTATGAGTGTTTTGGTCTGTTTTATGTTACTATAAAGGAATATCTGAACCTGGGTAATTTTAAAAGAGGTTTATTTTGCCTGTGGTTCTGCAGGCCATATGGGAAAGATGGTGTGGGCAACTGCTTGGCTTTTGATGAGGGCTTTTGTGTTGCATCAAAACATGGCAGAAAAGGTCAAAAAGGAAGCAGGCAGGTACAAAGAGGCATCATGTCGGATGCACACCCTGACTTTATAACAACCCACTCTCCCAGGAACTAATGCATACACCCAGATGCAGTTTGGCCTTGCAAGAGTGAGAACTCACTTATTACCTTAAGAATGGCATCAAACCATTCATCAGGGATCTACCTCCATAACCCAACCACGTCCTGCGAGGCCCACTTACCAACATTGCCACACTGGGACTAAATTTCAACTTGAGGCTTGGAGGAAACAAACATTTAAACCATAACATGAAACTTTACAGTTGTGAATTTTACTTTTAGGCCTGTATCCATTTCGAGTTAAATTTTTTGTGAAGAGTATGAAGTCTGGGTCTAGATTCACTTTTCTGCATGTAGACATCCAGTTGTTCTAGGATCTTTTGTCAAAAAGACTATCTTTTCTCCATTGTTTTGCCTTTTCCAAACATCAGTTGACTATATTTATGTGGGTTCATTTCTGAGCTTTCTATTCTGTTTCATTGATCTATCTAATCTTTTGCTGATACCCTACTGTCTTGATTACTGTAACATTTTAGTAAGACTGGAAGTGGAGAAGTGTCAGTACTTCAACTTTGTTCTTCCCCATCAATACTGTGTTGGCTATTCTGGGTCTTTTGCCTCACCACATAAATGTTAGAATTAGCTTGCCAATATCCGCCAAGTAACTTGCTGGGATTTTGATTGGGATTGCATTGAATCTGTAGATCATATTAGGGAGATATGATATCTTGACAGCATTGAGACTTCCTAGCCATGAACGTAAAATATCTCTCCATTTATTTACTCTTGATTTCTTTCATCAGAGTTTTATAGTTTTTTTCTCATACAGATTTTATAATATTTTTGTCAGATTTATACCCAAGTATTTCTTAGGTGTGCTAAATGATATTGCGTGTTTAATTTCAAATTCTACATGTTCACTGTTGCTATATAGGAAAGCAATTCACTTTGTATATTAGATTCTGCAACCTGGCTATAATTGTTTCTTACAGAAGAGTTTTTGTCAATTCTTTTGGATTTTCTAAATAGATCATTACATCCTCTCCAAACAAAGACATTTATTTCTTTCTTCCCAATCAGTGTACCTTTTGTTATTTTTCTTTTCTTATTGTATTAGCTAGGACTTCTACTATGATGTTGAAAGAGAGTGGTGAAAAGGGACACCCTTGTCTTGTTCCTGATCTTAATGAGAAGGCTTCTAGATTCTCACCATTAAGTATGACGTTAGCTGTAAGTTTCTCATGGATATTCTTTCTCGAATTGAGGAATTTTCTCTCTACTCCTAGCTAACTGAGAGTTTTTATCCTTAATAGATGTTGGATTTTGTCAAACGCTTTCTCTGCATCTATTAATATGATCATGTAATTTTTTTTCTTTAGTCAGCTGATGTGATGGATTATTTGATTTTAGAATGGTAAATCAGCTCTGTACACTTAGGATAAATCTTACTTGATTGTGGTGTATGATTCTTTTTAAACGTTGTTGGGTTATGTTTGCTAATATTTTATTGAGGATTTTTGCATCTCATTATGTTCATGAGTGATACTTGTCTATAGTTTTCTTATAATCTCATTGTCTGATTTTGGTGTTAGGGTAATGCTGACTTTATAGTTGGGAAGCATACCTCTGCTTCTATATTCTGTAAAAGCTTGTAGAGGAAGTGTTATAATTTGTCCCTTAAATTGTAGAACTCACCAGTGAATCCATCTGGTCCTGGTCCCTTCTGTTTTGAAAGGTTATTAATTGTCAATTCAATTTCTTTAAAAAATATAAGCCTATTTGGATTGACTGTGTTTTCTTGTGCAAGTTTTGGCAAATTGTTTCTTTCATGGAATTTGTAGCCATTTCATCCAGGCTATCAAATTTGTAGACACAGAATTCTTCCTAGTACTCTGTTGTTATCCTTTTAATGTCCATGGGATTGTAGTGATGTCTCCTCTTTTATTTCTTATATTTGTAGTTCGTGCCCTTTGTCTTTTTTCCTTAGGCTGGTTATAGGCTTTCAATCTTATTGATCTTTACAAAGAAAAAATTTTTGGTTTGATTGATTTTCTCTATTAATTTCTTGTTTTCTATTCCATGGATTTCTTCTCTTACTGTTATTATTTCCTTTCTTCTGCTACTTTGGCTTTGCTTTCCCTTTGTTGGAAGCTTTTATTAATTTTAGGTCTTTCTTCTTTTCTAACATTGCATTCAATGCTACAAATGTCCCTCTAAGCACTGCATTCACTGCAACCCATACATTTTGATAAGTTGTGTTTTTTATTTTTATTTAGTTGAAAATATTTTTAAAATTCTCTTGACTTTTTTGACTCATATTATTTAAAAATGTGTTGTTTACTCTTCACATATTTTCAGATTTTCCTGCTATCTTTCTGTTATTGATTTCTAGTTTAATTCTACTGTGCTCTGAGAACAGATATTGATTATATGATTTTCATTCTTTTAACTTTGTTAGTTTGTTTTATGGACATCTTGGTAAATGTTTTATGTGAAATTGACAAGAATGTATATTTTGCTGTTGTCAGATAAAGTAGTCTATGTGTGTCATTTATATTCAGTTGATTGATGGCATTTTTGACTTTAACTATGTTCTTACTAATTTTTTGCCTGCTAGGTCTGTTTATTTCTGATAGAAGGGTATTAAAGGCACCAATTACAAAAGTGGATTCATGTATTTTTATTTGAAGTTCTATCAGTGTTTGTCTTATGTAGCTAGATACTCTATTGTTGAGTGCCTGAACATTAAGGATCATTATGTCCTATTGGAGAATTTATCTCTTTACTGTTATGTAATGACCCACTTTATCCCTGATAAGTTTCCTTGCTCTAAAATCTGCTCTGCCCAAAATTAATAGATTGATTTCCACTTTTCTTTGATTAGTGTTAGCATGGTTTGCCTTTCTACATTCATTTACTTTTATTTGTATCTTTGTATGTAAAATGGATTTCTTGTAGACAAAATATAGCTGAGGATTGAAATTGAGTATTTTCCTTTCCCCAGGTCAGTTAGGCTCTCATAAAACCCCGTGTTAGGCTCTGGTTAGGCCTTCTGAGGACAGATCTTATTGGGAAGAGCAGAATCCCCTGGCATTTTTCAACATGGCTCTCCCTGATAAAAGCACTAGGAGGTTTTTCTCCAATATACACTATGAAAACCAGGTAGAGCTATTAGAGGTTAAACCCACAAAAGTGTGTGGAGGCTCCCTTTGAATGGTACCCCATAGGGTTTATAATTCTCAGAGTTGTCCACATTGAACCTCCAACAATTTATCAATTAAGTCAGGATTTCCTATGCTGGCACTGGTTCCAGTGGAGCTTTCTGCTTCTATAAGTTGCAATTCTCTGCATTTACCTATCTGCGTTTCCAATTTGGGGGAAAGCGGCCTTAATTCTCTTATGAATGTAAAAAGAGTTGCTGATTTTTTCAGTTTGTTCAGCTTTTTACTTGTTGTTAGGATGAATTGGCATTTTCCAAGCTTCTCACATACCAGTAAAAACACAGATAGGTTTTACCTTTTCTAGAACTTCATGTAAATGGAATCGTTTTGTATATACTCTTCTGTGTAATGCTTCTTTCACTCCACATATTTTTTGAGATTTATCCATATATTACATGTATCAATGATTTATTCCTTTGTAATATTGATAACTATTCATTTATATAAATATACCACAGTTTGCTTATCCTTTTACTAATGAACACATTATCTGTTTCTAGCTTTTGCTAGAATGAACATGCCTGCTATGAATATTCTTGTAAAAGTCTTTTACAGACATGTTTTCCTTTTCTTTGGTAAATGGCAAGTTGCAGAACTATTGGGTCATTGGGTAGATATAGGCTCAGTTTTATAAGAAACTAACAGGTTGTTTTTCAAAGCAGTTGTACCATTTTATACACCATCTACAATATATAAGAGTAATAGTTCCTATCCTTAAAAATATTTGATGTTGTCAGTCTTTTTCATTTTAGCCATTTTGGAGGGTGGGTAGTGGTAGCTCATTGTGAGAAAATTGATTTTGAAAAGGCTTGAAGTTATCTGAAAATAATTTAAGTGGAATATCTATGAGCCATAGATTTTTTCAGGGAGTTATATTTCTAGTTGTATTATTTTTAGAGGTGTGCTAAATTAGACAGTTAGGAGAAAGAGAAAGAAAAGTTGTGTCCTGCCGATGTTGATAGCACTAAGGTAATAATAAGCATTGCTGTTATAGTATGCTTATGTGACAAGGATTCTTTCAAACTCTTTACGTGTGTTAACCCCAGGAACTAGCATGTATTTGATAATCACTATGTGTTAAATACCTAACATTTAACTTGATCTATTATAGTTTAATCTTCTCTAAAACTCTGTTGACTCCAAACTGAGGAAATTTTTCACAGGTAAAGCATCTGACTTGCCCAAGACCAGGAACTGATGAAGCCAGGGTCTCAACCCACATCACTCTATCTCTGAGGCTTATACTCTGAAGCTGTACCACAGTACTTCCTCACCGTGCAGCAGGGTCACACTGCGACGGGAGACATTGTGCCATGGATCTTTCTCTCTGCATTTGCCTCAAATTTGCAAGACTCTTTAAAGTTTGCTTCTGAGGGAACTATAGGCAGAGGTACGACTTCTGCTGGCTCAGCATTCTGCCAAGGAGAAGAAACAAAATTTCTGTGACCTGGGAAGCAATGAGTCTGTCTCCCCTAAGGCAAGTCATTTCTGACTGTTTCAATTTCATTCGCTTAGCAACTTCTAAGACTCAATCTCTTGTTCCTTCTCTGGAAGTTAAACTCAAAGCCTAATTGAGATATACATCTCCTGCCACCAGTTTAAGCCCTGATGCTGACTAACGCCTACCACAGAGGATAATTAGCAAGGCAACCTGGCACGTATAACACGCAGCTCGTCTTGCCATGAGAAGTAGGAGGATTTAGTGGTTAGGGGCATCTGTTCTAAAAGTGGAAGGACTGGATTTGACTCTTGGATCTATCACTTTCCAGCTGTATAGCCTCTGTTAAGTTGTTCGATCCCACTAAGCCCCTCTTTCTGAATCTGTAAAATGGGGATAATAGTCTTAACAGATACCTCATGGAGATTTTGTGAGAATTAATTGAGGTAACAACTGTAAAATATTTATCACAGTTCATAACCTGGTATTCAATAAATGTCAAGTAGTATTATGGTAATTGTGCAATGGTGTCTGTCTTTATTTGAGATTATCAGATGAAAACCATGTTACTGCTGGGTAGTAAATGTCTGCAGGTCAGTGTTAGGAGAAGGAGAAAAGGGGATTACCATTTATTCAATGCCAACCTAATTCTGGATTTACCACATTAATATTTATGACGATTCTGGGAAAAGGCATTAGGATTCCCATTTTACAGACGAGGAAAGCAAATTACAAAGTAGTTTAATAACATTACTAAGGTCAGTTGAGAGATCAAAGCCAAGAATCACCATCAGGAAAAAAAAAAAAAGAGTGTATAAAAAGCTGCCCTAGATATCCTAGAGAGATTTTTCTTGGAAGCTCCCTGCTGGACCAGGCTGTCCGTGGCTGCAGGAAGTGCTGGGAACAACTCTGCTTGAGTTGGCGAGCGGAGGAGGAAACTTAAAGCAGGTCTCAACTTTTGCAATGGCCTAATGTCAAAGAAAGACGTAGAAAGAAAAACATGGGCTCAGTTGTCAGATGACCTCCTTGTCACCACAGGCTTCATAACTTCCCTGAAGAGCGACATTAGGACTGTCACTTAATCATCCTGAACCTTGGTTTTCTCACCTAGAAAATAGGCACATTGTTGCAATTACAAAGGCAGCTGCTCTGTGAAATATAAAGCACTACAGGCGGGTTATTCCAAGGAAGACAGGAGTCCTTAAATAAATAATCAGCCTTGAGAATGGAAGACTCATACAGCCATAACTCACATGTTTGCTAATTGATTTTCCTTCTGTGATCCTCGGCTGAAGCCCAGGCCTCAGCCACATTTAACTCAGGCTATTTTCTGAATTGATCCATTCATCTGCCTCTCTCAGTCCAAGACACCATCAGTTCTTGTGTGATGGTTGCAAACTGTCTTCCTGGTCCTCTTCTGTCTCTTCATTGCCCTGCAATCCATGTTACTTTTTTTTTTTTTTTTTTGAAACAGCGTCTCCCTCTATCACCCAGGCTGGAGTGCAATGGTGCAATCTCAGCCCATTGCAACTTCCGCCTCTGGGGTTCAAGCAACTTCAGCCTCCCTAGCAGCTGGGATTGCAGGTGGCCACCACCACACCCAGCATTTTTTTTTTTTTTTTTTTTTTGGAATTTTTAGTAGAGATGGGGTTTTGTCATGTTGGCCTGGCTGGTCTCAACCTCCTGACCTCAGGTGATCCACGCACCTCAGCCTCCCAAAGTACTGGGATCATGTTATTTTTTAAAATAGAAATAAATACTTCGATCATGTCACCCCCAACTACTCAGACCCATTAGCAGTATCCAATTACTCTTTTAATTAAATACAAACTTTCTAGGAGGGCCTAAAACACCATCACATTGGCTGAGCCATCCAATCTCTTCTGACACTCTTCATTCTGCTGCCAGGTGTCTTTGCTCCACCACACTGGCCTCCCTTCTCTTCTGAGACACAGCCCAGCTTGTTCTCACCTCAGGGCCTTTGTACCAACTCTTCCCTTTGTCTATGATGCACTCCCCCTAAACTTTCACATGGCTGCCCCTACCTGTTTTTCGTCTTGGCCCAAATTATTTCTTGTATTGCTGATTAGCTCCCTTCCTGCACCAGTTGCTCCTTATGCTATCACCCTTTTTAAATATTTTCATGGTCACTATTGGATATTTTGGGCAGTGGGAGGGTTGCCTTTTTTTTTTTTTAACTGCTGGTTGCTTATCTGCCTGATTATAGCATAAGCTCTAGGAAAGCAGAGGCCTTGCCTTGTTTATCTCTGTATTCCTGTGCTTTAAATTGGGTCTGGCACATACTTGGTGTTTGATAGTATTTTTAAGAGGCACAAATAAATGTTACTGATCTTGGGACTATGTGATTAAAGTCTGTGGGGTGTAGCCATGGAGGGAAGGAGCCCAACATGACTACTCCTAAATGTTTGCTGGGTGAAGAGTGGTGGGAGCAGCCTGAAATTGATCTGATCAGGTATCCCTGCCCAAACAGTCCAGCCTAGAATCTCTTAGCTGGCATTCCACATTTCGTACTAGACAATGAAAAGCGAAACTATACTCATGAGAGAAGGCAAAGCTGAGCTAGAGTTGCATTTCTGTAATAGGTCATGGGAGTCTAGAGCAACTATGGTGGTCCCTGGGAACCCAGCTACCAAGGGAGACGAGTGAGGACACCAATAGGAGGCAGGAGCAAGAGGAAATGGAGGCAGGGAGTCGGAGTGGCCTGGAGACAGTCTAGGAACAGAGTCAGCACTAAGAGACAAAGTTTTTATAAAGCCCCTGACCACTTAAAGTGTTCTGGGTAAAATAGCAACCCCAGCTGAAAAAAGTAACAGCTTCAAAACCTGTTGCTGGACTTGCAAAATACCCAAGCTAGGTCAGCAGGCTGAACAACTCAGATCTTCCTTTCTTGCTCCTCGCTTGCCCTTCCTTACTAGTCTCTTGAGAAGCCAATGTCATGGAGCAGGTCCTGCAGTTCCACTGTCTGATGTGCTTTTTCAGGAAGAGGACACTAGGGCCCTAGCTACTGACATGCCTCTTGGCCAGCTTATTCAGTATCCTTGGAACCTGTGCATGAAGTTACCTTTAGTCAGGGACAGGCTCTTGTTCAGATGGCCCAACAGGGAGGCCTGCTGACTGAGCCATGTTCAGACACCATTCTGGGCCTCTGCCTGTGACTTGTGCTAAGCAGGAATAATCACGTCTTCCTGTCATGGGAATTCCTTTTCACGTGATGCTCTGGATTTAGAGTTAGAGACATCTGGGGACTGGCCCTTACTAGGTGTGTAACTCTGGATGAGGCGCGGGGCCTCTCTGAACTTTAGCAGCTTCTTCTGTACAATAGGGATACTGGTACTTGGATCAATGCTCAGTACAGGGTTTTAAAATAATGTGAAATGCAGTTACAACCAGGACTGATTTCCAGGCAGTGTGTTGGTAGGATCACATTGATCCCTGTTACACGGTTTGGCTGTGTCACTACCCAAATCTAATCTTGCATGGCAATCCCCACAATCCCCGTGTATCTAGGGAGACCTGATGGGAGCTGATTGGATCATGGGAGCAGTTTCCTCCATGCTGTTCTCATGATAGTGAGTGAGTTCTCATGAAATCTGATGGTTTTATAAGGGGTTCTTCCCCCTTCACTCGTTCGCTCTCTCTCGCCTGCTGCCATGTAAGATGCGCCTTTGCTTCTGTCTCACCTTCTGCCGCCATGATTGTAAGTTTCCTGAGGCCCCCCAACCATGCAGAACTGTGAGTCAATAAACCTCTTTCCTTTTTTAGCTACGCAGTCTCAGGTGTGTCTTCATAGCAGTATGAAAACAGACTAATACACCCTACAGTACTGAAATATTTTCATCCTGTTGGTCAATACCCACTTAACCCCCACCCCAGCCCCCGGAGGTACCCTACAGCCACTGTCCTTCCCTCAGGACCACTTTGCCTTTAGCAACAAAAGGGCTGCCATCTGCCTTTTCTGGGGACCCCAGGACTCTCCTCTTACACCAGCTGGTTCCCTTCTGCTTGCTCAATGCCAAGCCAAACCAGTTGTTATTAAGTATATTCAATGTTCCCTGGTTAGTTGTTACTTTCCAATGTTATTCAAACAAATTTCTAATAAAGTGAATGTCTTAGTTTGGACTGCTATAGCAGAACATCATAGACAGGGTAGCTTTTGAGTAACAAACATTTATTTTTTCACAGTTCTGGAGGCTGAAAGTCTGAGCCAGCATGGCCAGGTTCTTGGTGAGGCCAGCCATCAAGGTGCCAGCATGGCCAGGTTCTTGGTGAGGGACCTCTATCTGGTTCACAGATGACCTTCTTCCTTCATATTCTCTCATGACAGAGAGAGAGAGAGAGAGAGAGAGAGATACAGAAAGAGAGAGAAAATGTGCTCTGGTCTCTCCGTCCCCTTATGAGGGCCCTAATCCCATTTGTGTAGGCTCCACCCTCATGACCCAATTATGTCCAAAAAGTCCCACCTCCAAGTATCATTACATTGGAGATATAGGCTTCAATATACCAATGTGGGTGAGGGGGACAAACATTCATTCTTTACCAGTGAATGTCCCATAAGAACTCTCTGATATGAGCCAGATGTATATTTAGGTTTACTCAGCTTAACTCAACCACCGTGCTCTCTCTCATTTTCAAAACTTTTAGATGCTGTTCATTGTTTCAGAAATAAATTTCCTTTCTATTTCATCTGTCCTCTATTCTTGCTTCCATCTAACCAACTCTTCCTTGTCCTTAAGGTCTCAGCCTAGAGGTAACTTTTTCCAGGAAATCTTAACACCCCAAGTTGGGGGAGGCAGAGTTCATGGCCTATCCCAAACCCAGACTAATCTTCTCACTAGGCTGCAAGCTTCTTGAAGATGTTGAGCAAATTTGTATGATTTAATGTACCATTTTCCACAAAGCAATTTTATCCCCTTTTACAGCTGCTTAAAGTAAGACCACATGTAGCCAGGAACACACCCCAGCATGTATTCAGTAAAGAATGAGACCAGCTTTCTCGCTGAGGTTTCAGCTGGGGCCAAGCCTGTATTCTTGCCATTGCTGTGTCCCACCCATCTGCAACTGCATCTAAAGAGAACATTAAGGCCTAAATAAATGTTGCATGAACAAGCAGCTTCCCAAAAAATTTTAAGAAATTTTGTCTACCTGGTATAACTCTTAACACAGCACAATAAAGGGTGGGAATATGACTGCAATTTTTACAGAAGGCCAAACCTACAGAAGTAATCATGAGCAAAAATACTGAAATGAACAGAAGGAAGTAGAACTCCAGGAAAGGCTAAATGTGTACCCTTCTCTACTTCTACACCTGGAGGTTCCCTTGCATAAAGCTTAGATATTTTGGGTTTGGTTTCAGTGAGGGAGACAGGTCCTCCCAAGCCCAGGACAACACATTTCAGGGAACTGAGGGCCATGATGCCTGCTGTATGTTGACAATAAATAATGTGTTGGAGTCACTGTTTCAAAAGGAAAGTAAATTAGAAATTTCAAGGAAGATACAGTTTTTGCTGATATTTGATGCATTCAAATTGTGAGCAAACCACCTCCCTGGGAACAAACTTAGAACTTATAGTGTCTGTACCTTACCTTCTCACTTTATAGAAAGGCAGTTATAGAGGTTCAGAGAAGCTAATTGCTGTGTCCACAGTCACACAGCCATTGAAGGGCAGACCAGAGGATAAGAACATTTCCAGTCTTCTAGCCCAATGCATCTCAAATTTAATGTGCAAAAGAATCAGCTGGGGAATCTTGTTAATAGGCAGATTCTGATTCTGTGAATCTGGGGCATAGCCTGAGATTCTGCCTTTCCAACAAACTCCCAGGTAACATCAGTGCCACTGCTCCAGGGACACCATTTGAGTAGCAAAGACCTATCACCAGCAATGCTTTTCCCCACACTATGCACCTCTACTGTTAAAACCAGAGGTGACTGAAGAATCAAAGGATGGAATCCCTGCAATGCTCAATTCAAGAAGCCCTTGGCAAAGTGTGTGAGGCTCCCTAGAGACAGATGCTTACCCAGCTTCCAGTAAAGAAATGGTAGCTTTTCATTACTTCAGTGATATGTTTAGGCACTGTAGAATCCCTACGTGATAGGGAGAAAAAAGCCCTAGCAGAGATACCTAATACAGGCTTATGATCCATCCACTCACTGGCTATAAGGCTTGAGAGCAATGTAGTAAGCATCTGATCATAGTGAATGAAGGAAAATGCAGTTTGCGGTTTAGCATTACAATGAATATCCATGAGTTGGAGAAATCTCCTCCTTATAGAACTCTTAGGCATGATATAGGACAGTGCCCCCTCAACACCCCAGGATTATCAAGTGGCTATAATTAAAATATACTGCAGGGTTCCCAAGTTGTGGACTCAAGTGCAGATTTGAGTCTCACAGCAATAACACATTAATAATAGTGCCAGGCACTGGAGATGGTCCACAGTTTATAAGGTACTTTGGTATTTATCATTTTATCTACACAGTAGTGGCCCAGCAGGATTGAGACACACATAATTGAGTTTAGGTTTTAGCATCTCAATTTTTGGTGGGAAATATTTTATCACTTCTTTGGACTTCTTTTTTCTGTCTGTTAAAAAGGCATATTAATAACAATCCTATCTTCAACAGCTGTTATAAGGATTAAATGAGATTATAAATATGAAACATGGCAGAAATTATAAAAAGCAAAACATTTACTATTGTTGTCATTGTTTTTATCTGTTTTAAGAAAGCTAATGCAGTGAAAAAAGGTGTTACATTTGGAAAACTGAATAATGATCTCAGTGATGCAAGAACTCTTTAGGTGCCTTTGAACAAGTTATGTAATAACTTAGAACCTCAGACCTCAGTTTTTCATCTGTAAAATGGAATAGATCAAGTATTTCAATATTTTTTCTATATTTTCTGGGTAGACGGGGCAAGAAAGTAGACAGATGCTACGTAAAAGCTTAATACATGGAGAGTAATGGAGGAGTTGCCTGGCTCCCACAATGCTCTGGGCCAGCTTTGATCTAAGTGAGGAGTGGACCCATGTTCCTGTCAAGGCACACTCTTATATCACTGCTCAAAAGCTTTGCTGTAGACTGACTTAGCACCCAGCCCAAGCACACTGTAGTCAATCAGTTGGTCAGTCAACAAACACTGGGCAGCTGCAATGCATCAAATCCTATGCTAATATCTCAGGAGGACATTCAAAAAGAAGTAAGATCCAAACCCTTGAGAAGCTCTTGATCTACAGAGTAGATAAAGCAGTGGTATTTGAAACCCGAATTAACTGTATATGATAGCATTCAGTCTTTGGGTAGAATTAAAACTAATTTCTAAATGTAAGCGTTGGTAAGTATGTGAGACAGGCAGTGTTAATCAGATCCTACAATCCTTTTTCTCTTCTTATATTTATGAATCTGACCTCCCAGGTTTCAGCTGGGCATGTGGTCACTCAACAGAGTGGAGTGAGCATCTTTCAGGTCTCACTCTTTTTAAAAAGCTGCTTGCTGTCTACTTTCTCTTTCCATCTTTCCTGTGAACTACAGAGTGAATGTGGTAGTGATGAGACAATTTGGCCATTCAGAAGAGAACACTACCCTAGGGAAACAACAGAGCAACAAGAGAGAAGGAACAAAGGCCCTGGATGGCACAGAGCAGAGCAACCTACCTGTCTTGGACTCCCTGCCAGCCCACTCTGGTTAGGAGACAGTGAAATGTCTGCCCTGCTGAGTCATTGTGTTTTGGGCTTAGTGGTACACTAACAGGATTTGTTAGGTGTTATATTAAGCTATAAACAACTTGCAGTTATGGCCTATTCATTCATTCATTCATTCATTATTTACTGGTCAACATTTACAAAGTGTCTGGCACCATGCATGGCACTTTAGCATGTATTATCACAATTCACTTTATAACAATGCTAAGCTAAAGATTACTACCATTCTTATTATACAGAAAAGGAGATAATAAAAGTGTATGTAACTTGCTGGAGGTCATCCAGCTAATAAAAGGATCATTAGGGATCAACATGAAAACCGGCTGCCTGCCTACAAAGAGTTCCACTCTTTCTGTCTGCATAGAACTAAATAAGAGCTGGAGATATTGAATTATAAGACATTGTCTTCAGCATGAGAATTAATACTTGATTAAGAATCAAGAAACAATGAATGTATAATGCAGGAATAAACCCAACTGCACACTCAATTATGTGGTTAAAAAAAAAATCAACACAGGCTGTTATTAATTGAGCAGTTACAGCTGAGCCACTTCGTAGTAGGCTGATATGTGTTGCATGGCAAAGGGTTCCTGAGGCCCAACTGGATGTGGCCCCTGTCCCACTGGAAGAGCACGTTCAGAGAGGCATAGACTCCACCCCTGCCTCCCATTGGCCTTGTTCTCTGTATAAGACAGCATGATAAATTGGCCCTCATCATTCCACATGCCTGTGTTTCTTATGTATACATGAGCACAGCCTATAGGAATAATAGTCATTTACCATCAGGAATATTCATCAGAGGAAAAGCACATAATTTATAGGCAATGACTCTAAGAACCCTCCCCATCATCCAGAATGGCCATAAATTCAGAATGAGATACACAGATAACAATTCTTTAGACATGAGAAAGCCAAGAGCAGTTTTATGTTATGTAATTACCTAAATCACCCTCTACCATACTCATACCCGAGATTTATGGTAACAAGAAAGCCATACGGAGACCTGGGGCATTCTCTCCTGATTTATGAGGAGATGCACAGAGTGGAAGAAAGGGCCAGGGAGAGTTCTGCTGTGGAAAGAATCAGGCCTTCAGGACCCAGCCTACTCCTGCCTGAGAAGAGGGAAGAGAGAGATGGGAGTCATATTGGTCCCCGTTGCCCACAACTTTATGTTAAGAAATAGGAAGTAGTTCTCTCTAAAACACAAATTAACTATGTCAGACAAATGCTGTCCACCCTCACGTGGTTTCTGTTGACTCAGATTAAAGCTCATATTGAAGCCCAGGCACTCAAAGTTCTTCATAAACCCTTCCCACTGACTCCACCAGTCTCATCACACCCCGCAGCCATCTCACATACTCAACACACTGGCTTTATCTTTCTACAAACCAAGACTGTCTGTCGCATGTCCTGCTTGGTGGCCTGGTGCCTTCTTTCTTGAGGCTGGAATCCCCTATTCCACCTTCCTCATTTCCCATCCTTTTTGTTTTCTAAGCATCCTTCAGAGTTTAGCCCAACATTATCTCCTCAAGCAAGTCTCCCGGAACTGGCTTGCTCTTCATTACTTACTTAGTCCACCCCCATGTTACTGCACTATCCACAGAGCTTTCTCCACATGAGTATGTCCCACAAGATACTATAGACATCTTAAGGGCAGAGATTTCTGCCACATATGTGCTCAATTAATACCTGATGAATTCATAAGCCCAAAACCTGCTTTTTGGGATTTCTTAAGTAAAGATATTTGAAAGATACTACTTATCATTGGCTCCAGTCTTTAGAATGCATGGGGCCTCCAAAAAATAAAAAAGCTCCATGGTTCCCAGTCTTGGTCAAAGTTAAGGCAATCAAGTAGATTTCTAAGTGCCTAATAATGCCCCCTCATGTTAGTAGAAACAGCTCTTTCACATGCACACATACATGAGCCCAGCAAGCTGCTCCAAGAAGTGCCATCTCATCTTTCCCTCTGTATCTGGTCCGCTCCTCGGCTTGTTAGACATCTCATTCATGTGATCATGCCGCCTCACACTGGAAGCAGAACAAGCAGATGTACATATAAGCGCGCACCTTTTTTCTCTACCATGGTCACCATCACCTTGACACTACCCTGGTGAGATAGTCAAACCTGAAAGTTGAAAGAGGTCTTATAGTTACTTGCTCCAATATAGAATGCCCTGTAAGTGATCTTTTAGAATCTTCTTGAACGTGTTGTTTCCTCCCAATCACCATTCTGACAACTCTGGAAAGTTAGTTATTGTACGAAACTGATAACCTTTGCCTGCAACATCTATTCTCTAGCCCAAATGCTTCCACACAGGGCCACAGAAAGATAATTACAGGGCCACTTTCCAATCATGCTCTCTCTGAATACTGTCTGCTTATCATCATCATCATCATCAGCAGCATCATCATCATCGTTAGAATCAAGGTCTCTGTTGCCCAAGCTGGTATTGTGGTTTGTTCATAGCTCACTGCAGCCTCGAATTCAGGGGCTCAATCCATCCTCCCACCTCAGCCTCTCAAGCAGCTGAGACTATAGGCATACCAGCACCACACTTGCTAATTATTATTATTATTTTCAGAGGTGGGTCTCACTATGTCACCTAGGTGGGTCTCAATCTCATGGCTTCAAGCAATGCTCCCATCTTGGCCTCCCAAAGTGCTGAAATTATAGGCATGAGCCACCACACTTGGCATGTTTCATTTTTGATAGCTGTTCTACTGAATCAGAGATTGATAATCTTTCACTCTCAGAATTTTCCTCTAAAACCTCTCTCTCAATGATTCTCATCTTGGAGAAACTAATAAAATCTTTCCTGAAGAAGGCGTATACATACCTGCATATATGCAAACTTCTGCATTCTATTTTAAGGGGGTTGTGGAATTTCCAAAGCCTCCCTGTCAATCCCAGAATAGAAACTTATTCTGAACCATGATTTCCTCAAAGTTAGGGATCTCAACTGAGTCATCATGCCTTTACTTAAAGGCCCAGCACATGGTTGACACTCAATAACTGATGATAAGATAAATGTTAAATAAATGAAACCTGGTTAGTGAGCACCACATGCTGCCAAGTACTGGATTACATTCTTTCAAGTATATCTAATCCACACAACAGGTCTGTAAACCACAGGCTGCTACTCCATTTCACAGGTGAAAAAACCAAGTCCCGGAGATAGCAAAGTCAGTAAGTGACAGATACAGAACTGGGACCCAGATCACCAGGGTTCCACCAAACCATGCTGCCTCCCAAACCAGCCTCCACCATTTTCCACCTCCCAGCTTGGAGATTCCCTTCACTTTCTCTTCCTTGAGACATTCAGTATTCAAAGAAGTCACAGGTGGCTTTATCAGAAGAGAACTGTATTTCCCCTTGAGTCTGCAGGGCAAGATGCACTCAGAGTGGGGCAGACACCTATATGTGGAGCTCTCTCTCTCTTTAGCAAAGAGCTAAAGTATTAACATCTTGAATCGGATAGCAAGTCGTGGTGCCCAAACCCCTGACTGCTTGCTATTCCACAAATTCTAAGACTGTGCTGCCATTTCTATTTCATTTGCCGCCAAATACACTTTCTCCACCTTCTCTAACAGGATCTGTGTGTTAGGGAGTTGACATAGGGTTGCATCAACAAGCTCTTTGCCTTAGGGCATTCCATCGGATTCAAATAATGGGAGCCACCAGCAAGAGACAGAGGATCAGAAAGGGGATGAGGTCTGATATATATATTCCATATGTCTCTACAAAGATTCACTGCAGCTCCTGCAAGGCGGCTCTCTCCACAAAGCCACCTATCTCAGGATTCTGGTAACTGCTTCTCTTCTTAACCTTTCAGACCTAGGAGGCCTAGCTCAGGAGTCCTGCATTATCTCTTTCTGGTTTCTCTAAATCATGCCCATGCCTTTATAAAAGTCCCTTTAATACACTTTCCTCAAGTTTCTCCATTGGAGTGTGCCATATGCTTCCTGCAGGGACCCATATGATGCACATGCCTGGCCGTGTTCAGCATTTACATGCAGAGAAAACAAATCAAGAAGTTCTAAAATACTAGAGCTGGAAAAGATCTTAGTTAGAGTTCATTTTCAAGCCCTTTATTCTGTTAATAGTCATAGCTATACAATCATGGCAATGCTGAATACTGACACCTTCCATTTGTTGAGTGCTATGGGTCTCAATTTACACAGATGATCTCGATTCTTTCTAGCTTTCCAAAGTAGACACCCTTACCCCTGTTAAAATATGAGGAAATGAGGACATACAAAATAACTTGTCCAGGACCTCACAGGTAGCAGGGAGTGGAATGAAAATTTGAGCCCAGTGTCATCTGACTCTAAAGCATGTGATCTTCATACTAGAATTCTCAGAGATGACAGCCCTGAGACCCAGAGACAATACAGTATAAAAGGTCCCCAAGGTAAATTGCCACAGAACCAGGAACAGAAATGAGTTCTCCCAACTACCGCCCAATGACCTCTACACTTCAGTTTGTGTACTTCAGAGTGTCTCAACCTTAACAGTACTGACATTTTTGACCAGAGCATACCTTGTTGCAGGGGATGTGCGTTACACGACATTTAGCAGATTCCTGGGGTCTACCCACTAAATACCCAACAGCACTTCCTTCACAAGTCATGACAACCAAAAGTGTTCTTGAACTTGCCAAACGTCCTGTGGAAAGAAAATCTCTCCCACGTGAAAAACACTGGTATAGTCCAATTTCATACGTATTTATCTGACTGACATACGATGCACCAGGTTTAACAGGAAAAACAAAGATAATGAAATAAGGCCCTCAGTGTGCCTCAGAAGAGGGAGAAATTGACACCCATGGAGAATGGTGGAAGGAATTTGCAAAGTAGAATTTCTGGAGCGGGCAGCTCATTATTTTTCTTTAAAGAATGTGTAAGACTGTTAGACACACAGGAGGCCTGAAAGGCAGTTCAGACAGTGCATATGTCCTGAACAGGGGCAGCGATCACAATCCCAAACTAAAATAAACCGTGGTCTCCTGAAATGTCCAAGTTCTCTTGCAGAGCATATAAAATCTTCTGTAGCCTCCTCTCCAGCTTCATCCCTTTTTGCTCTGTGCATTACACTTTGGGCTCAAGAAACAGTATGGTACTTCTTACCTCCAGGATTGTGCTTATGCTAGCCTCTTGGCCTGGATCTCTCCCTGCTCTACAACCTCTGCCTCTCACCTGTTTCATTAACTTTCCTTGGAGACTGAGCTCAGGCATAGCTCTGGAAACCTTTGTTTGGGTAGAAGGCCCTGCTCTTTGGTCTCATAATAATGTTTCACATAAAATTCTTTTTACATAACTACTTCTTCAGTAGTAGACTACGAATTTAGCCTGTGAAAACAATAATGTGTTTGTTAAATGAAAAGAAGACACATTGTATAATTGAATACACAATCACCAATACAATAAAAGACCTAAAGAAAAGGCTGGAAAATGTAAGTCTAAATGTTAACATTGGTTTTCTCAGAGTGGTAAGGTTACTGATGACTTTTATTTTTGTGTTTGTGATTTTCTAAACTTTAAAAAATATCTATATATATATCTGTGTGTTGCTTGTCTAATCATAAAAATGCAAGTATTGGAAATGGCTCTTGTGGGCATTTGCTGTTTTTACCACTGGCATCTATTTATTTGTGTGGCATCAATATTCTGATTTGGCTCTGAAGTAGCCACCCCTCCCCCTCACTCTCAACCAATGTGCTTTGAGCCTAGTCAATTCTAGCCCAGGCCACAGGAGTCCAGCATAAGCCCTAGACTAAGTCAATTAATATGCACCTTGGCATCGATTCAGGCCCCTGGGCCCAGGCCAATCAGGGCTGATGAGATTCAGTCCTGAATCTTCCTCTTGAGCTATTGGGAAAATAGATGTTCTCTCTTGGGCTCAACTGGGTATTAGAACAATGCGAGTCTGAAGTTACTGGGGAAGCCACCACTACTCAGATTGAAGAAGCTGTTAGCCTAGAGGAAGCCAAGCCAAGAAATAGAACCATGGGTCTTTGTTTGGATCTTGAATCAAGCCAGGCCTAAAGCCTAATCTACCTCCTTGGATACTATTTTTCCTCCATTATATTTGAATGTAATATATGTAATATTTAATACCTACAAAGGATTAATATTAATGACAATGATATGAACATCCATGCACTCAGCACCAATCTACCATTGCACCAACTACATGCTCCTCCCTTAACCTGTGTCTTTGCCTTCTCCTCCAACAGCAATCACCATTCTTAGTGTTATGTTAGGCCAGCAGTCCCCAGCCTTTTTGGTATCAGGAACAGGTTTTATGAAAGACAATGTTTCCATCAGATGGAGGGTAGGGAAATGATTTTGGGATGAAATTGTTCCACCTCAGATCATTAGGCATTAGTTTGATTTTCGTAAGGCATGCACAACCTAGATCCCGCACGTGTGCAGTTCACAATGGGGTTCATTCTTCTATGAGAATCTAATGCCATGCTCATCTGACAGGAGATGGAGTTCAGGCAGGAAGGCTTACTCACCAGCCTCTCATCTCCTGCTGGGCAGCCTAGTTCATAAAAGACCATGGGCCAGTACTGGTCCATGGCCTGGGGAGTGGAGATCCCTTTGTTAAGCAACTATCTATCTATCTATCTATCTATCCATCCATCCATCCCCACACACACACATACATGCACATATTCCTAAACAATTCGTTACTTAGATTTGCTTGCTTTTACACTTTATGAAAATGGAATCCTACTATATGTGGTCTTCGGAGATTTGCTTTTCCCATCCAACATTATTTTTCCAGGATTCACCTATATTTTTGCAGGTATCCATAATTCATTTATTTTCAGCAGCCTAATAATTTTCATATATCTTTATAAAAACTTTAATAGAAGCTGCAAAAGTTCCAGTATCCTCCAAAAGGAAAGAAAAAATAAACTCGTATTTGAGAACTGCTTGCTAAGTTTCAGGCACTGGGGTTGTCCCCTTTAAAGTGCACTGTCCCTTAAATCCTCAGAAAAGTCCTAGGAAATGTGTATAGATCTCTCCATTTCACAGATGAGGTTATAGACTATCATGTTGTCCCAAGTTGAGAAGAAATATCACTTTGCTCTGTTCAACCTCTTCTTTGCAAGATGGGTTATCTCATGCCCTTCAAGGATAATCTCATCCTAATATTTCAATAAGAAAAGCAAATTAAAGCATCCCCATTCAGTGCTTAAGAGAGAAGACTCTGGGACCCGACTGGGCTCAAACCTGGTTCTGCAAATTTTTAGCTGGATTTAATATCTAAGTTTCTTCATCTGTAAAATATTGATGATAATAATATCTACCACCTTGAAAGGTTAGGAGGATGAAGTAAGTTACCATATCAAAGAACATAAAACAGCACCTGACATATAGCAAATCCTAAATATCAGCTATTTTTCCTATGTTCACCCATTAGCTTTCCTTCCTGGACCATCGCACCCCTTACATTTCATCATTTCTCATCTTTGATCACTACCCCTGCTTTCCAACAGGTTTTCCTCATTTCTCCATGTCTTCCTAACATTGTCTGGGGGGGATATTTCTAAAACATAAATGGGATCACTTCATTCTCCTGTTTAAAACCCTTTATTCCTTTCCATCATCCATCAAATAGAGCCTTGAAATTGACATGATAAATTCATACTGCCAAGTTCTTGATCTGCTTATGGTTCCCAAAACATATGCTGTGTTTCATGCCTCCTTGTCTTTGCATATTCTATTCCCTCTTCCTGGAATACACCTTCTGTCATCTGATTATCTTCTATGCTTTCAAACTGAGCTCAGACATTATGTCTCCTCTTCAATTCAGAATCAAATCCTCTCTTTTAAATCAATAGCAGTTTACCTGTTAGACAAATCTGATGGCACTGCTGTTATTTGTTTCTCTTGTTTCGTTCTGCCCTGTGGACTCATATCCCTGAGGACAAGTCCTTTGTTTACTTTACTTCTAACCTTCAATTCCTAGTTTTGAAACAGGCACCTTGTGGTACTCAAGAATGTTCACTATACTGAATGCAGAATAAGTTTTCAGCTATGCTGGGTTAAGGAACTAACAAATAGGAAGGCTTGGAAGTATGCTACTCTGATCAGGAGAGTGATTGCAATTCCCCTGCAGACTGGGGAGCTGCCATATTAACACATAATTTATTAGACCCTGGCACAAGTTCATTTTTATAGGCAGACCATCTATTTTAATGGTTACATATATAACCACAGTTTTCAATCTGCTCCTTTTCCCCAAGAGAAAATCATGGATGAGATCACTGAAGGATGGAAATCAGGGGATGGTGGAGGTAGTCCTTTCTATCACTTTCTTGAAACACATCAGGGAAGAAGACACTGATTCACCAAAAAAACATATACTCCCTGGAAACTTAAATTAGCCCCATGGATAATATGGCTAGATACTATTTTTCCTTGCCTGTCTTACTCAGATTACCAGTTTGACTAATGTATAAACACTGACTTACATAGTTGTTTCAGTTCTGTGAAGCTTCCCTTTTGCAAAGCTCTTTACAGAAAACGTTCAATGTGTTGAAATAAGTGATAAACCTTGGAGCCAGTTTCATGTTTAAATTCTGAATGTGGCACTTCCCAGCTGTAGAGTCTTGGGAAAGTGACATCACAGAGTTCCTTAGTTTCCTCATCAGGCAAATTGATAACAGTACCTAATTTCTAGAGCAATTACAATGATAGAATGAGGTGATGCTCATAACAGTTAGTACACCACCTAGCGTTTAGTAGATGTCCAGTGAATGTAAGCCATGGTATCACGCATTCTCTTTGCTGGACTGTGGACAATGGCAAAGGTGATGGGGAGCATTTGAATCAACTCCATTTATTCCTTGGGGAGTTCTATATACTACAGGTATAACATTAAACCCAGTCCTCTTAGAATCCTGAGAATCATCTTAAGGATGATTCTTTGGGAAAACTTAAAAGAACGAGCAGCTTTAAACTGGTATGTGAAAGATGATGAGCTCTGGTTTCAGAAGACAAAAAGAGACCATTCTGCTTATACAGTGCATCCTGGGTGGACTAATTGGTTCTCAATATCCATTCACTCTTTCTTCCTTTTACTAATGCACCTCCTCCTACATCCCTCTCCCTCAACTTAGGGCAGATGTGACTAGATGACCTTCTATTTCTTGGCCTTTTTTTCCCCCCCAGGAACAACCACATGAATAAGTTCTGAACAATAGGATGTGTTCCTGGTGACTTTATTGAGCACAGTCACCCTTCCCATCCAGACAGTCCAATAGCGCCACTCCTCCTTCCTGTTAAGCCACTGCTGTTTGATCTCCTTTATTAAAGCCAAACCAGTATCTTCACTAACCACACCCCAAGGATCTAGGTGCAGGTGAAAATGAGCCTAACACATCTGGGGACAGAAAAGAGCTGGGTCTGAGTGGAAATGAGGGAGTGTATTTGAGAGTAATAGGTAAAGGCAAAGAGAGGACAGCCTTACTTCTAGATTCTTAATGGGAGGAATGCTAGGAATTCTGAGAAGAGAGCAAAGCAAAATAAAGCCTTCCTACTCACACGCCACCAAAAAAGAATGATGGAATAAAATGAAACGTAATCCATGGAAAAAAAGCCAAGAAGACATATTCCTCTCATTCCAATTAAACCCAACATCAGCTCAACTCAAAGGAGGAGGGCTCTAAGAACGGGGTCCAGCACCATCCACACTAAGGAGTGGTTCCGTTTCTGTTAATTAACCATCTGCACAGATGGGAAGCAAGGCTAAATGGAGGTAGCCCAATCCATTCTGAAAAGCCCTTTGCAAGTTCTGACTTGCACTGACCATAATCACTTTTCCCTATTGTTCTATTTCCACTTTCCAAGGCCACAAAGAGCAAGTAGAGTTCTTCCATAACTCTTGCTTCAAATGGCAGTCACTTCCTTGTGTGATGGTGGCTCCCATGGAGTCTCATCTTACGGAGGCAAACAACTCTTTCATTGAGTCCTCATGTTTATACATTTCTATTTTTGTCTGGGCAGACAAAATTCCCACCATGGCTGTGCAGCTATAGGCAAACAAGTTTCCTTGACATCCTAATTATTTCTTTGAAAAATGAAGAAGCTTGACTTTTCTAAATACAGGTCTTCATGTCAAATACTTTGGGGAAGCAAAACTGTGTACAGGGGCAGATGTTAGACAATAGAGAATGATGATAATTGTGGTGACCTGGAAAGTGCATACTTGACCTAAAGATGTTCATGTTAAATTCGAGTTTTGTTTATTGCTTGCTTCTGTTTGGTTTTTGGTATTAAGGCTCCATCAGCCATGTAAGCCACACCTGAATTATAGATATAGGCAGGTTTATAAATTCTGGTCTGAATGATCCCAAAAACTCCTCTAGCCCTAAAATTCCACTACTCTTCTAAGATGTCCTATTTTACAGAGTGGACTCCAACTAGGCCTGTCTTTTGTGCCAAAGGGAGCAGATGCACCTTTGTGCTAGACATCCTCCATTTGCCCTTCCAGATTGCTTTTCCATTCTTCTCCACCTGGCTCTGTGCCCTGGAATCTAACTGTTAAGGACTCCATCAAGCTGAGCTCATTGAATTCTCAGTTCTAGTTGGAATTGGCCAATGAGAGTGCCAGCATGAAACAGGCAGGTGAGAGGAGCGAAAGGTTATTGGACCCCTAGCCCCTCCCTATTTATCTGCTGATTGGCAGTGACTGGGTTTCTGAACTAAGGCCACATCCCCTGTCTGCTGGTCTTACCCTATGGCTACATGTCTCAATTGTTCAGATAACCCTCTTTCCTTTTCCCTTTCAGGCCAAGGTACATAATTGGCTGCCCACTGGTAAGAACACTAGATATTTCACCACCAACTCCCTTTTTGGTTTTTCTTAACCTTTCCCATACCTCCACAAATAATCATTTCTCTAAAGCCTTCTTAGACCCCCCCCTTCTGAGTATACCATCTGTTCCTTGATAGAACCCTGACTAATTCATTTTAAATCCTCTTCTCTATATGCTTCCAGTGGGGATGAGGAGGGGTCCATCCTAAAAGGTAGGAGATATTGGTCATAAAAACAGTTTATAATAGTATTCACTATATCCCTCTAGTGGCCATCTATTTTTCATTTTTTTCAGCACTTTCCCTTCCAGGAATAGTTAAGGAAAATTCTCTTCCATGAGCCAAAGTATATGGAAGTACCAATCATAGGTGTCATGCTCTGGTATAGAATGGGCATGTGACCCAAGCCAGGTCATAGAATAAGCATGCAATCTAAGCCAGGACAAGTTCACTCAGGAATTTTTAAAATGGAACTAAGAGAAGACAACCCACTCCTTTTGGGTGATGATGCTACAAAGTGGTAGGTCCAGGAGTTACAATAACCATGCTTCAGCCTCAAGAAGAAAGTGGGGCTATGATGGTAGCCCAGAGAAATAGAACCATAGGAAAAAGTAGAGACTACACACGGAACAAGGTTGCTTTGTGTCTGAAGACCCAGTACTTCTCATCCTATAAGCCCAGCCATACAGCAACTTTCCTGCAGCATGCCTTTGGTTGATTTTTTTGTTTAAATTCCTTTTAGCACAGTTTTTCTATTGACTAATGCATCTCTAGCAGGGATGGAGTTTAGGATTAGTCTGACTCCAACTGACCAGGTAAACAGTTTCTTTGAGAAGAATTTAGCTCTGTATGGTAAAATGGCTGCTGGATACTCACTTTTGTGTAGTGCTCTGTGGTTTATAAAATGCCTTCACACCCATTACCTCATTTTATCCTTGTAACAGTTCTAGGTGACGAGTAGGGCAGGATGTGTTAGCTGCCATGAGTCCTAGGGCTCAGAAAAGCACAGGGTCTAAAAATGAAGCCACTTTCAGCTTTGATCTTTAACTTGGTATGACCATGCCAAGCCTTCCCCTAAAGAGGCACAGTGGCCCTGTTTGTACAATGTGTTCTTGAATGGATCTTGGCTTATAGCCCCACCTCATGCTGCCACTGCCTTCTCTGTGTCTGAAAATATTCTTCGTGATCTCTACTTTGAGATATACAGTCTGTTCTATTTGTGCCTCCAGCTTGAACTCTGGCACTCAATATTTCTGCCCTTAGCCTCTCTGATATGCCATGTACCTTGAGGCTCATGGCAGGTCTCCTCACTCCTAGCCTCTCTTGCTTCACTCGGCCATATCATAAACTTCCTGTGAGAAACCCCATAGCATTGCTCAATATGACCTTGACTCCAGCCCCAGAAGGTCAGGTAGCTGAGGGAAATCTAGGATCCCAGTTAATCTGACTTAGTACCTTGTCCTTTCCACTGTCAGTCAAGCCCACATCCAAGAGCAGAAAAACGCCCCCATATGCAGAAAACAGTACACTTAGATTTTCCCCAGTAGTAGCGTCTTGAGTGTCTTGTCGATGACTCTGAGGGTGGAATGTCACTTTCTAAGGTTTCACTTTCAGTCACGATGTGCAAGCTTACAAAGAAAAGTGTAGAAGTTGGGATAATACAGTATGCGTTTTACAAATAAGACAAAAGACTGAAATAGAGGATACAGCAGCCCAAATTAGCACAAGAACAACTCCCACTGATGAGAAAATTATCTGACTGCAAATTACATACTGCTACTCCATGAGCTCCATTGAGGTTTAAGGTATTGGATTAACCAAAATGAAGCAGTAGAAAAAAAAATTGAGCTAGAAAAACAAATGCACCAAGGTGAAGAGGAAAAAAAAATTATAAATTGATATTTGCTAATTATCTACCATATTCCAGTCTGTATCAGTCATATTATTCACATTTTAAAATACACAAGATTTGGTGAGTAGTAAAATGCCAATAATTTAAGGCAGTCAGTCATTGTCTAGGATTATAGGATGCGTCAGTTTGGCCTCAGAAACTCACCTTCCTAGTGAGAGATAGACTTTCTCTTGTTCAGTTGAGCAGTATTGATCAGGAAAAGAATCTGTTGTGTCAGATGAAGGCAATATGTCAGATCTGATTACCGCAGATAAAATGTAGTAAGTCAGGGGAACATTTATAGATCATCAGATATATCTGTCAGGGTCCCAGCAAGAAACTGGCAGCACACTCAAGTGAGAACAGCTCAAGGAGAGACTAATTATAAAGGTGTAAGCAATGGAAGGGAATCCTAGGGGATGGAGCAGTAGCCCAGAGCTGATAATAGTGGAGACTACCACCCCAGGCTAGATGGGAAGAGGGGGGAGAAAACCCTGAATAAGAGGGAGTCCTGTAGAGCAGCCCCCTTGAAGGGATTAGTGACATCTGAGACAGCCAAACCAAGGTGACTCCACAGGGAGAAATTCAGGGAAAACAAACTACCCTGATCTTACTCTTCTTTCCCACTTCATCTAGAGGCCTTAAAAGTACAGAAGGCCACTTATGTATTTCATACAGGTCAGCCTCCTGGGTCAGGCAGAGAAGGGTGGAGGGGAAACCTTATTTAATAAAGACATACAGCACATCAAAACAGGCAGAAAGCAGACACAATCACGAGACTGCCACCTTTTTACCTTCTTGTAACCATAAGAATGAGAGAAGCTCATTCCAATGAAGTTTGACCAAAATAGAGAAGAAGGTATAATGGTACGTATAACCACTCTAGATTGGATACTCCTGCAGCTGATATTATAATGAAAAAAATCATATGCAAGTGAAGTGGAGTGGGTATTTCAACAAGGAGTTAAGCAACATGTGGTCTAGTTAGGCCCATCTTAGAAAGAGTCTGGGAGGTATTGGTGGAGTAGATGTGGAGAAGAGTTAGCTTATTCAAAGAATTATACAAAATTACTCCCTCAGAAAAACCTTGCACCTACCAGAGTTTGTTTCTTTGCAAACTTGATCATTGTCCATGTAAATAAAACTGAATGTCATCCAATGAATGAGGAAATGAAGGAAACAGACTCAGAGAGGTGGTGAGATGCTAAATCACATAGGTCTTTTGGAAAATTTTGAAAAGAGGAGCATGTGATTTGACTTACATTTTAATAGGCTTGTTCAGGAAAATATGTAAAGATGACAGGAAAATGTGTACAGGGACATGACTGGATGTAAAGGACCAGGTAAGAAACTAATGCAATAATCTAGGCAAAAAGGATGATGGTAACAGTGGAGGTGGTGAGAAGTGGCCACATGTTCAATATTTTTTGTAAGTCATACTATGGAATCAGCTACATAAGTGGATATTAGGTATGAGAAAAGGAGTCAAAAGAAGCTCCAAGGTTTCAGCCTAAGCAATGGAAGGATAATTTTGACATGTATTAAGGTTGGGAAGACTGTAAGTAAAGCTGTATTTCCTTTGGGGTGAAGGGAAAAATCAGTTTTATTTTGAACATATTGGCTTTGAGATATGTATCAGACATTCGAATGGAAATATTTAAAAGGTTATTGGACATATACAGATCTAGAGTTCAGTGTAGAAGTGTTGGCAGGAGATGCCAATCTGGATACTAGCACATAGATAGTATTTAAAACTACAAGACAGGATGGGGCTACCAAAAAAATATGCAAAGCAGATCCTGGAGCAGATCAGAGTTTAGAGTTTGGAAAAATGAGGCAGAACCAGTAAAGGAAGACTGAGGACTGGTCATCGAGGTAGAAGGAAAAACCTCTGATGGCATTGCAACATGGACAGAAACCAGAGATAAGAAGGCAGGTAAGTCACTGGTTTCCAAGTACAAACAAGAATTAGCACCTTGGAGTTTCACACCTGACAATCTACGAAACCAGACTTATAAGGAATTTGTTTGAAAAATTGTTTATAATTAAAAGTCTCTGACTGTGGGAAGAATTTGAATACAAAGTATGAAACTGTTGTTCTGATGATGATGATGACTATAAGTTGTTGAAACTCTCGTTCCAGTATAATGTCCTTTTTTTTTTTTTTATGAGATGGAGTCTAAAAAAAGCCTTTGTTGCCCAGGCTGGAGTCCAGTGGCATGATATCAGCTCACTGCAACCTCTGCCTCCCACATTCAAGTGATTCTCCTGCCTCGGCCTCCCAAGTAGCTGGGATTACAGGTGTCTACCAACCACACCCAGCTAATTTTTTTGTATTTTTAGTAGAGATGGAGTTTCACCATGTTGGTATGCTGGTCTCGAACTCCTGACCTCAAGTGATGCACCCACCTTAGCCTCCCAAAGTGCTGGGATTACAGGAGTGAGCCACCACACCCAGCCTGATATGCTTCTTGAAAATTATTTTAATCTAACTGTGATACTTTGGGTAAGTTGATAGGAAGATCATTCATTCATTCATTCATTCATTCATTCAGCAAGTATTGGTTGATGATATGCCAGACACTGATATAAATGCCAAGCACCACAGTGAATACAACCAAGAGAAATATCTGCCTCCAAGGAACTTTCTTTTAGCAATCAATGTGCAAGAATGGATAGAAAATGGGTGCAAATCTCAGCCATCTCACCTACCCCTTGAGTAAGTCACTTAATCTCTTCCTCTTCCAGTGCTTCATCCAGAAAAGAGGATTCAGAATAGGCATTAGGTTGTGAAAGCTGCCATAATAAAGTCCCAGAAACTGGGTGGCTTAAACAACAGAAATGTCTCACAGTTCTGCAGGTAGAAGTCCACAATCAAGGTTCATCAGGGTGGCTTCTTCTAAGGGCCATGAGAAGAGTATGTGATCCAGGCCTCCCTCGTTGGCTTGTAGATTGTTGTCCTCTTTCTATGTCTCCTCACATCATCTTCACTCTATGCTTTTGCCTCTGTGTCCAAGTGCCCTTTTTTTATGAGTGCCAGTCTTATTAAATTAGAAACTGCTCTAATGACTTCATTTTAATTTGTTTATCTCTGTCAAACTCTATCTCCAAATAAGATCAGGAAAGAAGGACCTGAGGAAGCAGGGGTTAGGATTCTAACATATCTTCTTTTGGGAGGACACAAAGTCAACCATAATAGAATACCTGGTCATATGCTAAGTTTTTGGGTGGCTACACCGCTCATGGCAAGTAGCAGGCAGAAAGCCACTGTAGCCAAGTGGTCAGCACTCAGAATCTAGACCAACTGTTCACTCCAGAGCAGTCACTGATGCTGACTCTGCTTGTTACTGACCTTGGTTATATTCCTTAAACTTTCTCTGAGCTTCCACTTCTCAACTGAAACATGGGAGAGGTGGGGTGGGGAATGGCACCTACCTCATAGGATCAGTGCAAGGGTCGAATATAGCAAAATATGAATCTTGCATAGTCAAAGTACTCTTATAAATGGCAGCCGCATATGTATGTTTAAATTCTTGAATAATAAATGCATGTGTAAAAAGAGATACGGAAGTAGAGCGCTTTATATTAAAAAGTATTCTACAAAAAGCAATACTCTCATTTCTAAATGGCTTTAATGCTTACAGGGCATTTTCATATCCTCACAATAACCCACTTTGATGGATACTATTATTCCCATTTTATAGATGAGAACATTGAGGCTTGGAGAGAGATGTAAAATGGTAGGCAAAAGATTAGAGTGCTTGTGATTCTTTTGGATAGTCTAAGGGTGGTGCTTTCTTTATCTTTTACTTTTTTTGTTGTTATCTTGTAACTCCTAAGCCCACATACTAAGCATGCTGCAATATAAACAATCCTGATGAGAAGCTGTCCAAAGGAATTCACAGCATCTTTGCACTCCTTGTTGAATACTTAAAATCTTCAACATACTCGGGCTGGGATTGGTTTCCTAAACACTTTCATGCTTTGGAAGCTGGGAGCTTGGCTCCTTGGGGACCTTTCTGCTTTCTTTTAAACCCAAAGCAATGGACTTGAAAATCGAAATCCAAAAAGCTAACAAAGACCTTATTAATTGTGGCTTCTTTATAAACAGGTTTTTTTTTTTCACTCTTTTTTCTCCTCTCTCTAGGCAACCCTTGCATAAAAATATCCACTCACCAACTGTTCACCAACTGTTCTTCCTCTTGCTGGCATACCTTGTGCAGCATCCTAAGATGCCAGAGCGTGTTTCTGCTGCAGCCTCCACGATGACTGGGCTTATAGCCATCAGGTCCTGCTATGGTGAGGCGTGTGGGAGAGAAGGGAGAGATGGTGTTGTCTGGCACAGGAAACCCAGGCAGTGTGGCAATTCGGGCTCAGGCTGGAAAGGCAGTGGCCACGTCATAGGCTTTGGAGTCAGAAAGACCTAGGTTTGAGTCCCAGCTCTGCCATGTCCTTACTGTGTATTATCATTCAAATTACTATGTTTCACTGTCTGAGCCCAAAATTTCTCTCCTGTAAAAGACAGATAATGATTGTTCTAAGAACTGTCATGAAGATTTTTTTTAAAACTCATGTATGTGATGGTCATGACATGATGCTTGGTACATTACACAAACTCAATACAGGAAAATTTCCTTTCTCTCTTTTTATCTCCCAAGAAGCTTATAGTTCAATAAGAGGACTGAATTTAAAAAAAAAAAAAAAAAGGAAAGAAAGAAAATCCATTCAAGTGTTAAATATTTTTTAAATAGTTGAATGAAGTAGTATAAACACCACTTTTATTCAATGGTATAAAGGATGAAATAGGACAGTGTCTGGTGGCCTAGGAAATGGAAATGACTGTAAGTGCTAGATTTCAGAGAAGGAAGAGATCTTTGGAGGTTGAAGAAGTCCTTTCTGTTCTTTTTAGGGAGTCTAGGTCTAGCCAAGCTCTGCCTCTCAGTATGTGGAGCAATTAATTCCTTCCATTCCTCCACAAACAATCGCAAGTGTTGTCTTTGGGCTAGACCTAAGCCATGGAGGCATGAGGTGAATAGACTCCAGCCTTGACCTTTAGGAGCTTGCAGAGGAGCCACAGAACCAGACATGCAAACAGGTGCAACACATAAGAGGGACAGAATCATACGGCTGTTTATGGGGCAGGCCTGGAGGTGCTGGACAGATTAGGCACCAAATTCTAGCTCAGCTACTTACTAGCACTATGGCTAGTGGTTTGACTTCTCTGAGCCTTCTTTTTTCATTTGAAAAATTGAGATAATAATAATTAGTTCTTCATGTCGTTGCAAAGATGAAATGACATAATGCTTGTTAATGCACAGCAGAGTTTTGGTATTTAAGAGTACAATAATCATTAACTGGTATAATTCAAGGTAAAAAATTTATATACACATATTTAGAGATTTTGAATTATAATACATGCATGTGTATACATTTGTATATATGTAATACATGTGTGTATGTCTACATATAATATGTGTACATTCATACAGCAGATTATATATGTATGTGTGTATACAGTACTGTGGAAAGCTCTTAACCTCTAAAGTTTTCAGGTTCCTTCTTCTCAAAATGATCAGTTGGCTCAGAACTCTCCCCGCGACCTTAGACACATCAAGCTTTCCACAGTCTCAATCACCCACCCTCAGCTTTATCCCTGACTAAGTGAGTCCCCCACCTTCCTGCCATGCTGAACCATAGGAGTCCTGGTATTCTCAAGTGTCACTTCTTAAAGCCTTGCAAATCTCCAAATTCATGAAGGTTGATATGAGAGCAAGCACATCAAAATTCCATAAAGAATTGTACTTTATGTACCCAAATCCTTTTTTCTAAAAGGTTAGTAGACCAGTAAGACATGTTCTTCACTTAAAGCTGAGTTCACAGAATGAGGAAGCCAACTGAACTTGGGGTTAAATTCAGAGAGTGAACGATTCTGTTGCGGTGGTCTAAGGTCTGGTTCAACAACTTGGTAGTTAAAAGAATAGATTCAGAACTCAAATTATCCCAGTTCAAATCCTGGCTATGCCTCTGCTCGACTAGATGATCTTGAGCAAGCTACTAAACCTCACTAGGTCTTAATTTGTTCATCTTTAAGCGGGATCTTTATAGTGCCCACCTTAAAGTTTTGCTGTGAATTCTGACTGTGATAGCATATCTCAATAAACATTAGTCATCATTATTACTATCGCTCTTATTTTCCCATGGGCATGGTGTATTTGTACAGAGACATTTTCACCCACATCAATTTTGTCTAGCCATTTTCCCCAATAAGTTTCATCAACTAGGAACTGATATGTTCCTTCCTATGATCATCTCACCACTTAGAAAAAAAAACTTCTTAAACATTCTTTAGCTAACCTCTCCTTCTGACATGATTTGATTCAACAGCCACACTAGTGCCTAGCTCATCACTGAAATGTTTGTTCAGGCTCCCGCCTGCCTCCCCAATTACACTTCCATCAAGAGTCCAGTATTTCTTATGTGTATTCTTGCAGACATCATCAGTGATGTTTGTCCTCTTATTTGGAAGTTTGTCTCAGTAGAGAAAATGGAATATTACATTTAAGAATCCCAGGACGAGGCCAGGCATGGTGGCTTGCACCTGTAATCCTGGCACTTTGGGAAGTTGAGGTGGGAGAATCACTTGAGGTAAGGAGTTTAAGACCAGCGTGGATAACACAATCTCTACAATATGTTTTTTAATCAGCCAGGCATGGTGGTATGTGCCTGTAGTTCCAGCTACTCTGGGGGCTGAGGTGGGAGGATCACTTGAGCCTGAAAGGTTAAGGCAGCAGTGAGCCATCATTACGTACCACTGCACTCCAGCCTGGGCAACAGAGTGAGACCCTGCCTCATTAAAAAAAAAAAAAAAAAAAAAAAAAAAAAAAAAACAAAAGTCAAGAGTCCAAGAGTCCACTTTTACTGATTTTTTTCACTTATTTTCCCACAATTTTATGCTATATTTTCTTATATGCCTTTATAACATAACATGCCTCATTCCCCCTCCTTTTGCCCACCTTTCCTCTTGCTCATTTTACCTTGCCTATTTCTTCTATGTCCTTCAAAATTAAGCTCACATATGACAGTATTCATTCATTCAACCACAGATTAAGACATCAGATACTATGCTAGGTGCTGGATATAATGGTGAGCAAAACAAATGAGGTCCTTATTTTCCTGGGCTTAGAGTCTAGTAGCCAAACAGACATTGATGAAATTATCATACACATAATTCACTTTAGACCATGACAAATGCCATGAAGGAAAATCTTAGGCTGCCATGCAAGCATATTGCAGAGTGACCTGGTCACATATGAAGAGGCAAGGAAGTCATCTTGGAAAAAGTGACATTAGGCTGGGTTAGGTATCTTCTCTGTAGTTTCATATTAACCTTTGCTTATAGCTCATTGCATTTACCAGTCATGGCGCACCACCATTCTCTCTCCATCTGTTTGTTTCTCTTGTTAATCTGTGAATGTCCTGAAAGCTGGTGAAGAATCTTATTCCCAGTATCTATTATAAGCCTGGCACTTAGTAGGAGCTCAAGAATTGGTCATTAAATGATTTCTTGTTGCTGAAATAAAGAATATCTTTAAGGATGCTTTGAGCTGAGCATTTCTCTCAATCTAGCCCAGAATAAGTCCTGAAAATTCTATACACCCTGCTTCACGCCCATGCTGCTGTCCACTTCCCTTTTCTCCCATAATCATCCCCTGGGAAGAGGTGGTGTAACTCCACATCAGCCCCAGGGCAGCTCTCATCTGCTCCGCCGCCAAACTCATATCACATTACATTTAATACATGTGTATAATGAATGCCGCACACATTTGGCAGTGCTTCTGTGCACCGTGTCATTATAAGCCATATCGACAGCAAACAAGTCACATATTCTCCCTGAGAACACTACAGGAAAAAAGAACATATAATTTTGTTGTTGTTTGTATGTTTTTCTTCAAGTCACATTGGACACCATTTGCCTTTCATTAGAAACACCATGCTGACAGTAAAATCACATATCCCCAACACACAAAGAGGAGAAAAACAAGCTGTTTGGGCCCCCTGTGAAGGGGAGGAGCAAGGGCATGTCCTCTGGGGCTGGACTAGGGGTAACAGAAGAGGGTGATTTCTAGGGCTTTAGTGGCTTCGCTTCCCCTAGAGAGAGTTGATGCTCTCTTGCCCCGCAGGGTCTGTCTGTATCATCATGCCCTGCAGTTTTACTCCACTCAAGCCTTGCCTCATGCATTCACTTATTCATTTATGTATTCACTCATTAATTCATCCAACAATGTATTGCTATATATTCTTTCTGGAATTAAGTTAAGGGGGGAATTTGGAATACTGAAATACATTGAGCTCTTACTGCAGACATTTGCTATATATTTAATTTTCACAGAACCTACGAGGTCAGTAACTATTGATTGTTTCACAGCTTTGATAACTGAGCATCAGAAAGCTAAAGTGACTTGCTCAAAATTACCAAGCACATAAGATCAAGATTTGAACCTAGCCCTATTTCATTACAGAGAGTATATAAATGAATGAGTATTTACTGAATGTCTATAATGTGAGGTACTACTCATGTTTCCAGCATAGATTTGATGGTATAATTGTTTACACCTCTGACTTCCCCACTAGACTGCAAGCTCATTCATTTATTCATTCAGTGCTTATTCAGTGGCTTTCCTGTGCTGAACACTATAAGTTTTCTGATGGCAAAGTTTGTGTCTTAGTTATTTCTATAGTCCTATGCGATAACATAGAGCCTGGGACACAGCAGAAAAGTAAAATCTATTGAAAACAAGAGAAGGAAGGAAAGATGGAAGCAGGAAGTTGTTCACTGTCTAGGGGAAGATAGGTAAACAGTGAACTGGGATGGAATAGGGCTAAAGAAAGGTAGACATTATTTGCTGGGGGAATTTTGAGAAATAGACAGTTCATGGCAACTGCAAGAATTAAAAAAATATTTTACCCAAGAAGACTCACTAAGGCTAGTTATGAAGACTAAAAATTTCAATGTGTGAAGAATGGATGAAACATTTTCAGCAAAGGCAAAGAGATACGGTAGGGTAGTGAAGGCCACACAATAGACAGAGTGAGCAGCATGGTAGGAATACAGAATCTATAGAGAGACAGAGTAGAAAGCAGGCAAGAAGGCTGGGAGTGGCGGCTCATGCATGTAATATTAGCACTTTGGGAGTCTGAGGTGGGTGGATCTCCTGAGGTCAAGCGTTTGAGACCAGCCTGACCAACATGGCAAAACCCCATCTCTACTAAAAATACAAAAAAAAAAAAATAGCTGGACATGTTGGTGGGTGCCTGTAATCCCAACTACTTGGGAGGCTGAGGCTGAGGCAGGAGAATTGCTTGAACCTGGGAGGCAGAGGTTACAGTAAGTCATGATTGTGCCATTGCACTCCAGCCTGAGTGATAGAGCGAGACTCTGTCTCAAAAAAAAAAAAAAGCAGGCTAAAAGACAGTTAAAATCAGATCATGGAGAGTGTTAAGTTTCTATTTTATTTGGTAGGGGTTGGGGAGATTTATCTCATAGGTGTTTCCCTTTACATGAACGAATAAATGTTTCTTCAGAAAGGCAACAGGATTGGGTGAAATGAATAATCCAGTTATCAGGAATATGGCCTGAGGAGACATATTGAACAGCTGAGTTCAAGTTGAGCTCTACCACCTCATAGGTGTATCACCTTGGGCAATCTAATTCTATTCTCTAACCTCTGGGCTTTTGGTAACAAAATCGAAATGATAGGACCTATCTCATAGGTGGTGAGGATACATTAAATAAATATGCAAAAATTCTTAGGAGTTTTTGGCATGTAGTAAACTTCTGATAAAGGTTGTTGATTATGATTTCCAATTGTATTGTTCTCAACCACATGAGCTCAGAATACATAAACTAGAAATACTTGTAGAGGAAAGAATATAGCATCCACTATTTGGAAGTTTCTTCATCTCTCCATCCAATAACATTTACTGAGAGCCTAAAAACCATTTTCAGAAGTGTTGTATGGATTGAAAATGCACAAAAGAAAAATGCGGAGTCATGTCCTCAGGGAGCTCACAATCTTTAGGAGAGGTAGACAGGTAAACGGAGAGAAGCAATGCGGCAGACTAAATGCAAATGAGAAATAAACGATTAAAGTGGAAGACTTTCATGTACTTGTCATGTGCATGTGGCAAATTTCTTTATCTTTCTGAGATTCAGTGTTATCTTTAAATGGGGTGGAAGGGAGATAAAATCTGGTAAATTTTTATAATAATTTGATGAGCTAATGTAAATTTTAAGAAAGAGTTGGCATCTTACCTAGCTCACAAATGATCTTCAATAATTGCATATTCAATGCGCAAATAGATTAGTATTAAAATAGAGGGGGGTGCATACAAAATACAGCAGTGTTATATAAAGTAATGGGTTAGCACAGAATCATACTGAAGAGCAAGGAAAGAACTGTAGTACTTTTTACTGTGGGTTTGTCTTTATCAGAGAGCTTAAGAAGGTTGTGATAAATTAAATATGGTTAAAAATTCTTCCTTCAGGAAGAACTGACCCCTGGAATCTGGGCTAGACTTGATATTTATTTTGACCATTAAAATATCAAGCTGACTTTTTGTGAGCTCTGGAGACTAGGACCTAAAAGGAGGAATGTTGCCCTCTCACCACCATGTAAAAAAGCTGGTGCAGCCTGCTGGAGGAGAAGATGCCACCTGGGAAGAACTGAGACACCCAGCTTACATCCAGTATCTACCACTAGACATGTGAGTGAAGCTATCATGGACTTTTCAGCTCAGCTCACCTTCTAGCTGAATGAGGCTGCAGGAGTGAGCCCAGGGAAAACCAGCAGAGGGACCTCCCAGCTAACCCACAGAATCATGAGAAATAACACATTGTTGTTATTTTAGGTTATGTTTTGGTGTGATTTGTTATCCAGCGATATTTAACTGAAACAGAGGTCTTAACTCGAATGCCAAGGAGATTTTTTTTGTTTTTGATAATCTAAAATCTAGTTTAAATTTTTTGTGTATGTACACATTCCTAGTTTTTCTGGGCATCTTGTGTTTCACTTTCATTTACTGTTTAAAAGAGTATATATACCAAGAAAGTTAAGAGCCACTGTGTTAAGTCTAGGGCAAGAATGTTAAGAGCTTATTCATCTTATTATGGTGATGATTTTCATTTCCATATTGATTAGTGATATTAAATATCTTTGTTAAATATCTTTGCATAGACTTGTTGAACATGGTATCTCTAGTTTACACTACTGCATTTTTTTTTTTAATTGTTGTTTTTTTTGAGTCAGTTTCCCTCTTGTTGCCCAGGCTGGAGTGCAATGGCACGATCTCGTCTCACAGCAACCTCTGCCTCCCAGGTTCAAGTGATTCTCCTGCCTTAGCTTCTCGAGCAGCCAGGACTACAGACATACGCCACCACTCCCAGCTAATTTTGTATTTTTAATAGAGACATGGTTTCTCCATGTTGGTCAGGCTGGTCTCAAACTCCCGATCTCAGGTGATCTGCCTGCCTCGGCCTCCCAAAGTGCTGAGATTACAGCTGTGAGCCACTGTGCCCAGCCTACACTAGTTTTTAGTTTGTACTTAAAATTTAAGAGGATAGATCTCACGTTAGGTGTTCTTACTACATTAAAATAAATTTTTTAAATGAATGAAGGTACACGCATACACACACATTCATACACACACACACACACACACACGCACACACACACACAAATGTCAAGAGCTTTTAAAGTTTCAGCTTCAGGGCAGGGCCTATTGCACAGCTCAGAGATGCAGATTGTAGATTAGCTTTCTGTGGGAGCCACAGCTACAGTGGAGCTGTCGAAGGTTCTGGCCACACCGTCTTGCCCATTTATCACTAATTAGCACTGTCCCTAGGTAGAGGGTAGCTCAAGCCTTTCCTTAGGGTATTTACTTGGTCACACTGTTATGCCATGTTAAAATATGTCCTGCTTTGTTAAACAACAAGGAAGCCAGGTGACCCATAATGCTCACCTGTTTGATCCTGAACTGTACTTGCTACTCACTATCAAGGCTGTGATGAACATCATAATACAGAGGAGGACCTTAACCTAGGTATACCTGAATTGGATCCATACTCTGTGTCCTTATTATGGCTCAAAAACATATGCTCCCCTTGTTCACATGAAGCTCTCGAAAGGCTTACTGGCACCCAAAGCCCTAGAGAGACAAGGTATAGAGTTGGAAAATATTTGGTTTTGATTCAGACAGAGCAGAGTGCAGCTCTGGAGCCTACCTGGGTTACCAGCTGCAGCCCTTGGGATATTTTGGAGATAATAATAGTACCTACTTTATAGGGGGGTTGTGAGGAAGAAACTAGTTAAAAACATAAGTTGTACTTAAATAAATTAACATATTCAAGGTACTTAGAAGAGGGCTCAACTCATAGTAAGTGCTCAATAAATGATGAGCATTTTGATAAAGATGGTGAATGATTATTGTAATGACTAATCATAAAGATGTAATTTTGGATTCCAGCTCTGACACTTAACTGTGGGGTCTTCTCAAAATTTTGGTATTTTCATATATAAAACAGGGACACATGCTTCTTATAATGATTAAATGCAGAAATGAAAAGGAAAACATGATGCCAGACATGTAATAAATACACAATATAAATGCTATTTTATTCTTATCTGGGGCTCCCATCTTTCCTAGGACTCAACAGATGCCGAAATATTGTCTGAAAGCGTGTTTATGCATGTGTGTGTGAATCTTTAACAACAGAAAGTATAAAAGTCACTTAATGAAATGATAGTGGGTTCATGGAAACCACGCTAGTGTCTCCTGTGTCCTGTTTGCCACAGAGAACTCTCAGTCCACTGCTTGTTGCTTTGCTGTTAAGAAGCCTTTGAGTTAGATTAAAACAACAGCATCAACAGAGGTATAATTTTCTTCCATCCCTTTTTAATTAGCTGTGAACCACAGGGCTTTCCAAGTGGCAACAGAATCAGAGAAGGTAAGAAGAGGAGAAAACCACCATTTGAGTTCTTAGGATAAGAAGCATTTACTAAAAACCATTCTGAGAATCTGGATAAAAGATTCTGCAAGTTGTTTTCTCATCTTTTTAAAAAACAAACCTCTGTCTGTCAGCTCATTGCCAATTCCAGCCTGGAAAACTGGCATGAATATTTCGACGATAGGAAGCAGAAACTATAAATGTAAGAATTGTGATAGAACACAGATGCGTGAGTCAATAGAGCTTCAAAATGCCACAAACCATTTTTTTGTGTGTGTTCTTTAAGTCTCATCTTTCTGACCCTTAAGTTTCTTATTTTAAAAATGGAGATGGGTTAGAGTATAGCTACTATTTGCCAAATACCTATCATATGTATAGCTCACAACAATACTGTGAAGTAGGTGTTTTTTGTCTAAGATTCAAATCAGAAAACAGGCTTACAAAGCTGAATTTATTCAAAGACTCACAGCTTGAAAACTGTAGAACCTACTCAGCTATGGATCTAGTTCTTTCTGAATTCTTCCACTGCATCATAAGACCTCTCATCTTTAAAATATTTTTCAACTCCATAAAGTTGCATCATTTGTATACTGTTCAATTGTTAGTAGATCAGAGGCAACACAATAATACATATAAGTTCTTAAACCTTTCATATCATTCTTGTTTATCTGGAATAATTGAAGAGAAAATTAAATAGTCTGGTTACATGATCACCATAAGCATTATATGTATATAGATATTTTCATATAATTAGCAAAACTAATTTAACAATTCCATATTTCTCATCCAGTGGATAACAGAACCTGGAAGAACCATGACATTTTTACAAAGAATTCAAGAATGTGAATATCATCAAGTATTGTCTATAAACTAAAAAAAAATTATTATCAATATATGACTTCCCATTTTTCAAATTTACTTTTAGAGCTTCATAAATGTTAATATAGGTATGTTTTTAAATTTACATATATATACAGTCAAATCTTGAATTTAGAGTATGAGAAAAGGATATCTGTGGCACTTGAGGAAAACTGCCATTGATGGGGACCCATCACCTTTGGAGATAATTTCAACTGAAACCAGCAGATTACTCAGAAGATACTGTAGAAAGCTGGTGCTTAATCAACATGAATAAGAAATACCCTTTGAATCCAAAGCTCACAGTCACTCCATTTCAAATTCAGCCTCTAGGATCTAAACTGGCTGTAGGAAACAAAGCCCCTAATCCAAAGGATCTTTGACATCTTAGATTTCAGGTGCAGTGATCTTTATGGAAACTCACCATGTAATTTTCAAATTATTTGTGTACTTGAGATCTGCCACAGAGATCCACAGCCTTCCAAGAAACCCACAGTTTTTTATGAGAGACAAGAGAAACTTAATTGATTATGTAGACTGAAAATTAATTCCCCATAGGAAAAAACGACTGTTATCTGAAAGCTCCCTGCACTTTACTACAGACCATAGAGCTACCATTTATTGTACTGTTTTCAGGACATTTTTTTCCTCTTTGAATCAATTTGATCCTCACAATAGTGAACCAGGGAGGTGGGTATTATATCATCAGCCCCATTTACAGATGAGAAACAAAACCAAGGAGGCATTCTGAGAGGTCAGTTTGTCTAGGCATAAGCAAGGCAAGATTTGGATCTTCTGGCTTCATGAGAAGTGTTTTTTCCTACTCTTTGCTGTCTGCCTTCAACAATTGCTGATTTTCCCTTGATTTAGACAAAATTTGTCTATTGTCCACAAACTCCCTTATTTGCTTTCCTGCACATTCCCTGTCTCCACTTACGAGAGACAGCTTGGCAACATCATGCCAGTTTTAAGCTCTTTGAGTCTCAGTTAACTCATCTGTAAGACAGGAATGATATTATCTAATCTCTATCACAGGAGTTTTGGTGGAAGATGAAAGGTCAGAGATATCCAAGTATTTTACAGATTATAGATAGGTGAATTCTGTCAAAGGCATATAGTTATTTTATATCAGGGATCAAAAATCAAATGTATTTGAGACATTTGTAAAGAAGTGTAACAATAAAATTTAGTAAAATTGTGAATGGTGGGTCTGAAATCCACAGAAGACAATAGGTCCCACCAATGGCAATATTTTTAAATTATGTGCTAATAATAATCAGTTAGCCAAACCAGATATACCTGTTAGTCAAATTTAGTGTATGAGGCCCCAGTCTGTGGATCCCATTTCCACTAAACTATCTCCCAAATTGGGGGCTACAGATCCCCCAAGGGGTCTTAGACTTCTTTCAAATGATTATAAATCTATATGTTCATAAAATATTTTGTATCGCCTGAAAAACAATGCCATGTACATCTAGATGGTAGTTTGTTTTTGTCTTTTTGAGAGGAATCCCACTGTCACCAGGCTGGAGTGCAGTGGCATGATCTCAGCTCACCGTAAACTCCACCTCCTAGGTTCAAGTGATTCTCCTGCCTCAGCCTCCCAAGCAGCTGAGACTGCAGGCATAAGCCACCACACCCAGCTAATTTTTGTATTTTTAGTAGGGACCAAGTTTCACCGTGTTGGCCAGTACAGTCTTGATCTCTTCACCTTGTGATCCACCCACCTCAGCCTCCCAAACTGCTGGGATTACAGGCATGAGCCACCACACCTGGCCCCAGATGGTAGTATTTTTAAATTATAAGTAGATACCATTGTGATTGATAAAGTACGCATTTATTCAAAAGCATAAGCTAATTCATATTAACTTTTTATTAATGTGTCATTCTCAGTCAATAGGCACTAACCACAAAAAACTTACTCTCATGGTAGTTGGGAAAAGAAACACAAGTAAAATTTTGTTTTTATTTTAATTTTTTTATTTTTTAGAGACAGGGTTTCACTCTGATGTCCAGGTTGAAGTGTAATTATACAATCATAGTTCAATGCAGCATTGAACTCCTTGGCTCAAGGGATCCTCCTGCCTCAAGCTCCCCAGTAGCTAGGACTGCAGGCATACTTGGATAATTTTTTTTTAAATTTTATTTTCTGTAGAGACAGAGTCTTGCTATGTGCCCAGGTTGGTCTCAAACTCCTGGCCTCAAGTGGCCCTCCCACCTCATACTCCCCAAGTGCTGGGATTATTTCCATAAGTCACCACACCTGGCCAAATTTTTCACCAAAAAGGAGGCTTCATAAGCTTAGATGTCGGGAAACAACTCTGAAATATCTTCAAGGGGTATAAGTAAGTATAACTAGCTCTATCATCCAACAGAAGGCCTTGTCTTGAGATAGCCTCAGGATCTGATGCCAACTGGATTTGGAGAGAAAAACAATAAAGACATTTTTATGAACACTTTCTGAGCAGTCAACAAGTCACTGGCAGCATCTCTTGATATAAGGACATAGGAAAGGTATTCTTTGTGTGGGCTGCACAGAGAGGCCGTCCTATTCATCTATAGCCCTAGTCAGCCACATGTACACATAATTCTGAGTATGTGCACATACACACAAACTAAGCTATATTCTGCATATTTCTTTAAACAGTATATACTCCAGTATTCACAGGTCCTGATCTCTGGAACCTATAAGTGTTGCCTTATTTAGAAAAATAAGTGTTTATAGATGTGATTAAGAATTCTGAGATGGGGAGACTAGTAGGGGTTATCCATGTGGATACTAAATGTGAAAACAGGTATCCTAATCAGAGAGAGTAATGGGGAAATATGACACATAGATATTTATACAAAGAGGAGGTGATGTGAAGACAGGGCAGAAAGGTATTTTAAGATATTGGCCTTGAAGATTGAAGTGATGTGGCCACAAGCTAAAGAATGCCTGTAGCTACCAGAAGCTCAAAGAGGCAAGGAATGCATTCTCCCCTAGAGTCTTCAGAGGCAGTTCAGACCTGCCAACACCTTGATTTAGGCCCAGTGAAATTGACTTTATATTTCTAGCCTCCAGAACCGTGAGATAATGTTTCTGTTGTTTTAAACTACCAGTTTTATGGCAATTTGTTACAGAAGCTGCAGAAAGCTAATACAATAAATACACATCTCCTAAACACACACTCTACACATGTACATTACACAGAATGCCACATGTACATCAACTTTAAGTACACAAATCCCTTAAACACAACAGCTACATCTCCCTGAAAATGATACTTCTTATACGTATCCTAAAACCTGGCATCACCATCTAAGCTGTGACTCAAAAAACAGGTTGTTGTACTTGTTTCCCCCTTGAAACCTGAATAAAGAGTCCTTTAACAAGTTCTTCTGGGTCTACCTCCAAAATATTCCCCGTGATTCACTCCTTTCCATAGACCCTACTAGCGTTCTTCTCCAAGTCACCATCATTTCTTTCCCAGACTTTTACATTAGCCTTTAGGCAGTCTCTGTCACCATCACCATTCTTGCCTCTCTATAGAAACTTCTCCAGATAATACCCAACATAGTATTTTCAAATCCTTAATGGGATCATTTCACTTTCCTGCTATAAACCCTCCCAACATGGCTACCAAATTTTTCCAAATAAATCCAAACTCCCTATCATTTCACAACACACCTAGTATGACCTGACCTTCTTCCCCATCTCTGACTTTATTTCACCCCACCCTTGCCTCCTTGTCCTTGGTCTAGGCACACTAGCCTTCTTTCTGCTCATGAAACCTGCCAAGTGCACTTCTGTCTCAGGGAAATTATGTTTGCTGTTCTCAGGACCTCATCCCCAGATTTTCATTTGACTGTTCCTCATTATTTAGATTTCAGCTCAGATGTTATCTCCCCAGAGGGAGCTTCCCTGCCCACGCCAAATTTACCCCATCACTCTCCATTTCATTACGCTATTTTATTTTCTTTAACACTTAGTGTCATTTTTAAGTCTTTGGGCATTTATTGAATTTTGTCTCATCTACCTCCCCTCATTCAAATAAAAGCGCCATAAAAGCAGTGACCATGTCTTGTTCACTGATGTGCTCCTGGAGTCTACAAACAGCACCAGCATATGGTGGACACTCAACAAATACATACCAATTTAATGAATGGCTCTCGACTTCAGTTTAGAATCTGAAATATATATATATATATATATATATATATATGTGTGTGTGTGTGTATGTATATATATATATATATATATATATATATAATATTTATGTAAAATAAATATCAAGTCCTGGGTACCATCTTAGACATCCTGAATTGGAAATTCTAGGCAGCAGGAACCCACAATTTATATATTATAAAAAGACAACTAGGTGATTTGATAGGTAGCCAGAATTGACAGCCACTGACTTAAACACCTAACCAAGGTGAATATGCCTTACATATGTACAAATGGCCCACATGCATATATCTTGCACATATCTCTTCTATACCAGATATCATCTACACATTTATGTGCCCACTCTTTTTATGTATTTATGTATACTACATACTTCATACTAAAATACTCTATATATTATTTATTATCCATGATATATACATATATAATAATCCATATAAGTAGTAATTCCTATTATAGCAAAACTGTCATTTCCTGAGTGTCTACTTTGTGCCAGGTATTGCAACTGGTATATAGCTTTAAGATACAAAGGCCTAGTCCCAGCTTTAAAAGAACTCGCAGCCTGCAATCACTGCTGTGGACTGAATGTTTGTATTCTCCTCAAATGTATGTGTTGAAATCTTAAACCCCCATATGATAGAATTAGGAGGTGGAACCTTTGGGAGATTAATTAATTTGTGCAGTTGGAGCCCTCATAATTAGGATTAGTGCCTTTACCCTTAAAAGACATGAAGACATAATGAAAGGACAGCCAACAGCAAAACCAGAAAGAAAGCCCTCACCAGACACTGGGTCTGCCTGCACTTTGATCTGAACTTCCCAGCCTCCAGAACCATGAGAAACAAGTGTCTGTTGTTTAACGCACCCATCTGTGATAATATGTTACAGTAGCCTGAACTCACTAAGACAATCACTGAAGCTGACCATTGCAATCCAAGATGTTGAGTATTTAAAGAGGACGATACTGAAGCCTGAGGGGATACAGATGGGAGAGCAAGAGACAGTCATACTGACAAAGCCATATCTCAATTGAAGCAGGCAAAGCAAGATTTGTGCCCTAAAGGACAGAAGTTATTTAGGTTAGGAGGAGGAATGAAAACGGAAGTTTACTTGATGCAAGGGAAAAGAATGTGCACGATATAGCAGCGAGAGTACATGATTTGTATAGGGATATGCAAATTATTTAATTTACTTGTTTATTAAACAGAAGTTTGACTGCTTATCATGTCTTAGGTACTATGCTAAATACAGCTGAGAACAAGGGCCCAGACTCACGACACCAGAATCTCTAAGGATGGGGTCCGATGAAATGTATTATTTTAAAACTCCCTAGGTGATTATGATGCACAGCAGGTTTGAGAACCACTGGTCTAGATGAATTCACTTTGCTGGCTTCCAGAGAAAAGAAGTAAAGGGACTGATTGAATAAATCCAAGCTGTCCGGTCTGTAATACTACAAATGTGCTTTTGACAAACTTAAGGACTTCAAAGACAATTGCCAATTCATTCTTACCTTCTAATGGCAGCCAGTAATACTTTCGAGAACTATAGTGCTGTCAACAATGGGGACTTCTTTGCTCCAGTTGGGTCACTGTTCACCGATTTCCTAACCTGGGCCAAGTTGGTGCAACACACTTCTTGGCAAGGCCAATTCTTAGAGCATTAAGCCCCCCAGGATGGAGGCCCCTATAACCTCAGGACCAGGAGCTTCAGATTATGTGGACTAGGTTGAAATTGTAAAGACCAGGGGCTTCTCTGGTTTTTCATTTCCCTGGATTGCCCTCTGAAAGTTGGGTCAGAAGTAGCCCATCTCCCTTCCAGCTCTCAGGCCACTTCACATGATAGAAAGCAGTGCCCCACTCAGCAGCCACCACCAAACCATGTCAGTAATAAAGGGTTCACCTCCTTCTTCTCCTTCATTTGAGGGGAAATATTGCCTGAGGCATAAGCAAAACTTCAAATTGATTTAATTTGAAATTTCAAACTGCTATATGCAGCTTTGCTCAACTGCCATCTGCTTTTCTAGTTTGCCATGACACCAGGCCTGTTTTTATTGTGTTTGCTCAACCAAGTCCACCAGTAAAATATTAATAATTTCCCCAGCGCCTGGTTGGTTTGCATGCTTGGGATGATATCCAAACATTCATCAGGCTCATCAAAGTTATGAGCAAAATAATTTTTCTCCTTAAGCAGGGAGGGGAGGAGGGATCTGGATTTTTATTAGTGGTGCATATCACTAAGTGACGCTTTTAGCTTTCTCTGCACCGCAAAAGAAAGCAAGTGATTTCTTCTGGCCCCAACGTTAGATATACTTTCTCTGTAGGGATGTAGTTTTTCAGCCAAGCAAGGAAATAAGTAATCTGTGAAGATGGAAAGTGGGTGCCATCCCTAATGCCTCTCTTTGACTCATCATCACATGCAATTTGACATTAAGTCTTGTTGAGTCTGTCATTATTCTTGGGTTCATTTCCTTCTCTTCATTACCACTGCTGCTGTTTTAGTCCAGGTCCTTGCCAAGTAATCTGGATTACCACAATAAGATACCTCTGGTTTCCTAACACTCATGAAATCAGTTTCCCCTTCCTATCCCAATCACCAGAAATGGAGTTTTTAACTTTCCACCTGATTTTATCAGTCATTTGCTCCAAACTCTTCCATGGCTCCCCACTGCCCTATCCTAACGTCCACATTCTTTTGTATGGGTTACAATGCTTGTCTCTCCCTCCATTTCTATTCCAGTGTCCTATACCTCAGCCAATCATTATTCTTCTGGGGCAACAAACCCGCTGCTGCCCACTGGTGTTTGTCCAAGAGCGATCTATAGAGAATTCCACACAATGATTAGCTAATAGTATAGTTCCAGATAGGGTGGCTGTCATGATTGTCATGCTCAATTTTATTTTTTTAAAAAAAGGGATATCTAGATCACCTTGATTAGTCTCTGTCCTCAACAAAGGCATTTCTGTCCTCTTTAGAGGAAGAAAAAAATAGACTGACTTCACTTGTCTTCTTCAATTTGGGGCAAGGGAAGAATGGCTCCTAGCCACAACATTTGCTAAAAGGCCACATTGTAAAGTTGTTAAGAGCTCTGCAACAAGACAGCCAAGTTAAAATGCTACTCTGCCACTTATTAATCAATATATTTGAATATTAAGAATAGAATTTGGCACATAGTGAACACTCAATTAGCAATAGAGTAATAACTCTAATATATACACATCTCTGAAGGCAGAAAACAGATTTGTACATTCTCAAAGGGATCACAGGTTCTCACCACACAATGCCTTTGCTGAGGGTATTCCCCGCTCCACCCACCTCAAGAATTGCCTTCATCCCTACTTGTCCATCTGGAGAAAGGCTGTGTCTTCTTCAAGAATCAGATGAGAAGTCACTTCTTCTAGGATGCCTTGACAGGCAAACAGTGGAATAGGATTTGGTGTCTGGCTTTGAATTGCAGCATGATCACGTGCTATCTGCGTTATGTTAAGTACATTGATTAACCCCCCTGAGTCTCATTTCACTTGTCTGTAAAATGGGGATAAAATTATCCTTCTTGCAGGTTGGTTGTGTGTCCCACTCAATACATTTTGATTCCCCTAATTCCTTCTTTAGACCCCTAATGTCAATGGAATTTATTTAATCCCTCTTCTGAGCTCCCCATAAAATATATATACTTCTATTATGCTACAATTCCCCTGTTTTATGAAGAAAAAGAAAGGAGCTGTTCATATCTTGGGTAGATTATTTTGACCTTGCCTGACCAATGCCTCTCTGCCCAGTCTTGGTCTCTAGATTTCTATATACTCAGAGTTGTCATCTAACCATGTAAATCAGATCAAGGTACTTTTCTCAGGGAAATCATTAACTGAATCCCTTCATCCATAAATCAAGTTCAAACTCCTTGGAATGCTATTTGAAGTTCATAATGCTATTTAAAGTTCATGGCAAGCTTGCCATGCCAACTCCAACTCTGGCCACTACCACACACTGTCAGTAATCGCTGTCCCTGTTGTCCCCAGAATCAGCCATGGACTCTAAGCTCTGATTCAAGAGCCATCTCTACATGGAATGCTCTTCTATTACCTCCTCATCAATTGAAATTCTAACCCAACATCTAAGGTCTAGCTGAAATATCAGCACTTTTCCAAAGCCCTTCCTAATCTCCACTCTTCCCCAACTCCCAACAATTGGGACCAATGAAATAAATTAACAAATGGGGAGAATGACATCTCTGAGCCATGAACTAGTAAATGGAAGAGATGAGTTTCAAACCCAAAGCTTCTCATTCTAAATGCACCCATTCATGCTTTCTTGCCCCTATCCCATGTTGCTTCTCCATCCTTTTCACTCCTATACCCATAGCAACAAGGAACTCTAGAATGTGCAGATACTGTAGGTGTCTGAAACTGTTAGTCTTGTAGGATCATCTGCTTCTTTGTTCCTTTTTCCATTCCTGATGAAATGGATGTGAAATAGTATATGATGTATTAGGGCAGTCTCATACATTGTTGGCAGAAATGTAATTGGGGGAAATTTCTGGAAAGTGATTTGGCAGTATGTATTAAAAGTCTGCGAAATAGTCATAGTCTTTTACTTAGTCATTCCTTTTCTGTAAATCTGTTTAAATAAACTAGTAAAAAATCACTCTCTCTATCTCTCCATATATATATGTATACATATACACACATATAAACATATAAACATATATATATATATATGAATTTAAAGAGACAGATATACACATACATACAAGGATAATATGACAGGGAAAGTTTGAAATTAACCTAAATACTTTAAAACACATAAATGAAAGTATTTTTAAACTTCAATTCTAGAGTCAGATAAAACAAACCTAGTTCTACGTCACAATACTTGTGTTATCTTATTTAACGTTACTGTTCATTATTTGCCTTATCTGTATACTCATCTCTATAAAGGGATACTAGAATTCACTTCATAAGCTTACCCTGAGGATTGAAAGAAATTTTATAGGGAAAGGATATAACGCAGGGTCTAATAGATTACAGGGAAAGGATATAACTTGGAGTCTAATACATTAAATGTTCTCAATAAATATAAGTGAAAAAGAAGGAGGAGGAGGAAGAGGAGGAAAAGAAGGAGGAGAATAATTAGGAGACATAGCCACTGTCTAGATTACGCCGTTCTTAAGCATTGTGTTAAAGAGTTTGAATAATATGGAAAAAACTAATGATCAGTGAAAAAGTAGGATTCTAAATTGTATGTACAGCAGTAATCCAATAAAATTTAAAAATCATAGAAAAATATGGAAAGAAGATGTGCTTAACGTTGTCAATAGTCATGCCTCAGTGATGAGACATGTATAAGAGGTTGTAATCTTTCAATATCCTGGCTTTATATATTTTTTGCCTGCTTTTGACTACCCTTGCCCAAATGGTATCATGAATACCCTGAATGATATGGTAGAAATCACATCATAATTGTCCTTCATCTCTGTTGTCCCCTGACATAAATTCAGGACTGAGCAAATAAGCCTTGTTGATTGAACAGACAGCATTGTCTCCATTATTACTCGAGTTATTTCTATTGCAGATGCCCAAGGCGGGAATACTATTCAATGAATGTGAGTTTCCTTTCCCATACCGCACTTGCTTTTCTGCTTTATTCTAAAATGTCAGGCTGAGCACTGTGGCTCACGCCTGTAATCCCATCACTTTGGGAGGCCGAGGCAGGTGATCATCTGAGGTCAGGAGTTTGAGACCAGCCTGACCAACATGGAGAAATGCTGTCTCTATTAAAAAAAAAAAAAAAAAGCTGAGCACGGCGGTGCATGCTTGTAATCCCAGCTACTCAGGAGGCTCAAGCAGGAGAATCAATTGCTTGAACCTGGGAGGCAGAGGTTGCAGTGGGCTAAGATGGTGCTATTACACGCCAGCCTGGGCAACAAGAACAAAACTTCATCTCAAAAAAAGAAATGTCCAAACTGTTTGGTAATGAAATAATTGTTTCTGAGGGCCCATTCCATCACTAGCCTTTATGTAACAGCTAACTGCATATTGCATTTGGATCAACTGGCAATAGGCTCTCAGTGACAGGAAGCCTCGTCCACAGAGAGAAGTAACTAGCTTCATGTTGGCCACCAGGGATTTGTTGGATCTGAGTACAGAGGTGAGTGAGTTCAAGTCCTACCACCGCTCTTTGAAAGTTTTCCAGGACCCCTCTGAGAGTGCACTCTTGCATTCAAGTCAAAACCCAACCCCCAAAATGAATTGTGGTTTATGGAATATTCTTTTCCTTCTGTGATAGGAAGTTAACCTTCGCTTTTTTGCTTCTGAGCCCTGGAAAATGGGACTGTGTTTCACCTAGCAGAGAGCATTTTCAGGCAATAAGGAAGGGAAAATAGTTTGGTTCCTTCATCAAGTGAAGTGATTTTATCCTGGTAGCCTATTTGAGTTAGATTTAACTCTTTTTCCATTTACTTATTCAGTATTCATTAGGTGAGCAGCTACCATGCATCAGGCATTGAGGATGCAAAGGTAAATTGTCATTTAGAGCAGAACCCATTTTAGGTAAAGCACCCACATTAAGCAGAGAAGTCAACTGTGTGATTCACTTAGTGACAAGCAATGGCTGCACTTGTCTAGCATATATTTGACAGTGATAGTATAGGATTAGTGGACATAGCCCAGGTGGCTTTAGAATCAGACAATTCAAATCCCACCTCTGTTTCTCCTTAGGTGTCTGAAGTTGTGTCTGTTTCCTCATAAAGTGCAATGCCAAGCTGGTGTCAGGATGAGAACTCATCTATGGGTATCACTTAGCAAGCTCAATGCCTGACCAACAAACAGTGGTTAGTGTACATATTTTTATTGTGGTTTCAGTATCTTTGAGAAACCCTGCTACATGTGAGGAAGAAGCATGCACCTTATCAAAGCTGCCTTCAAGAAAGCAAAAGTTTGTATCATAATTAAGTCAAATGACTCCTCATTTTCTCCTTCCACTCATTGCTTTCTGCTATTGGTTACTGATTTTAGTTTCTGTTTCATGACTTCAATTCTGGCCCCTCTTCCTCTCAAAGAGGATGGGGAAATATATAAAATAGTAATTAACCTTTCTTTCTTCCGAGCTTTGTATGCCTAGCCTGTGTTCAACACTTTAACCAACATTTCCTCATTTAGTCTTCATGCTGGGCTTGTGACAGGTATTGTGGTTCTACTTTGCCAAAGAGAAAATGAAGGCTCAGAGAGAATGTGAGATCTGAGGTCACAGAGCTGTTAAATTGTGGAGCTGGCTTGCAGCCTGATCTGTTTGAATCCAATCCCTGCTCTTACAGTGTAGATGAAGCCTCATGGCCATTCTTGTTACTCCATTAGGTCATTGGTCGTTCCTCCTTAGGAAGGCAAAACACAGAGAGAGATAAGTCTTCAAAATGCCCAATCTCCTGCATCAGATATATGACAACCAAGATGTACACATTCACTAAATTTGGAGTTCAAAGCAGCCTTGGCCTTCAACGTATTAAATAAAGCAGAGATCTCAAGAACTTTCATGGCTTGTTCAAGCCCACACAGAAAGCTTGCGGTGGAACAAGAACCAGAAAGGGTCGCTTCCTAAACATAGAAACATCACCCTTATTTAAAGCCATACTGAAAGATTCAGGGGTAAAATCTGGCCAACATTTTCTTGGTATTGAGTGATGGGAATCCCAGGTGGCCAATGAGCTCACTGGGCAGAGTAGAAGAGGACCATAGCCTGGGTAAAGAACTACCTGCAAAAGTACCCACACGCATGCTAAATAGCTCTCCTGCAGTCAGGAAGCAAAAGCAAACTGAGGTCCTCACGCAACTGAAAATCAAGGCAGCAAGGACACATGTATGCACCACAACAAATTAAGAGTCACTGAGCGAGGACTCCAGCACCGCTATTCCTGCATCAGGATCTGTCACTGGCCCCACGTCAGCAACTGGAGGCTGGCTCACAGAGAAACTTGAAAATAGAATGTCTTGCAAACATTTTCTAAATTCTCCTTGCAGAAGCCTCCTTATTCTTTCATAATTACCACAAAGCAATCCTCAGTCAAGTACTAAAGTAAATTCAAAGCAATTAGACATTATCTACAGTGAGCTTGAAACGTTTTTGCAGTAGTTCTTGGGGAAATGGCTTAGCATACATTTTCCCCCAGAATAGTGCTATTTGTGTAAGGAAGATGTTGCTCATACCCACAATATAAAAACATACGCACACGCACATGCACATGTGCACACACACATTTACTATGACAAATGGATGCAACATCTCAAGAGTGAAATATTGTGTTGTGGGTTACAAGCCAAAGCAAGGCAGTCCCGCTCCAGTAAGCACTTATAAATTGTTGTAAAAAATATCAAGAAATAGAAGCTTGCCTTGGTAATATAACAGCTGCAGGATTTCAGGACCCAGGACTAGCTTCTTTAAAAAAAAAGAGAGAGAGAAAATTAAACAACCAAACCCATTGCTTCAAATATTCTGCTGGATCTCTAGGGTGGTCTTGTGTTTCTAATTAATATTTCCCCCTAATTACAATTGTGATGGTAAGTGTGTTAAATGCAAAACTCACTCCTTTCTTCACCACAGAGCTGTTGGGGGAGAGGAGGCAGGCACACTAGGATGAAGGCTGCCCAGCTTCATTGTGATGCAAAAGAATGCAACAATTAAGAATATAATTTTGGGAGATGTCAGCAGCCTAATTACTCATAGGGCTTCCAGCAAATTAAGCAGTAGGTGAATTAGCTCATTTAATGAGATCTAGAGTTTGGAGGCAAGGTGTTTTACTTTGCATTTGAGAAACAAATTTCTCTACTACATGTTAATAATTTGGGCACCCCGACATGCTATGAGCTCAATAGATTCTGTGAAAGCAGAAAGGTCAATTGCTTATAAGGATCTGTAAGTCAGTTAAATTGCATTTATCTGCTCCCTGACTACCCTCTCTTTCCTCTTCCTTTTCTTTTCTTCCCAAATGTAGTCGTTCGACTTGGAAAGTATATAGTTCCATAATGGGGCTTTGGACACTACACCTTTCAGAGCAGGGTTAAAGGAGGCACAGTGGAAATTGTATTGAAAACCTGCTTTAGCATCTGTTTTGACGTTTTTTTCTTCCCTCTATCACAAGGCTGGAGTGCAGTGGCATGATCCTGGCTCACTGCAACCTCTGCCTCCTGGGTTCAAGCGATTCTCCTGCCTTGGCCTCCCACGTAGCTGGGATTACAGGTGCACGCCACAACACCTGGCTAATTTGTATATTTTCGGTTGAGATGGGGTTTCACCATTTTAACTAGGCTGATCTTGAACTCCTGACCTCAGGTAGCCCACCTGCCTCAGCCTCTCAAAGTGTTGGGATCACAGGTGTTAAGTCACCACACCCAGATTGTTTTATTATCTTAATACATCTCTAATTCTTTGTTTCTGTATCCACAATGTAGAAATAATGACAGTCATATTACAATTTTTCTATTTACCAGTCAAATTTCTTTACAAGATGGTATTCCTTGAGGACAGAAAATATGAGATATCTATCTCTATCTTAGCACCTATCACTGTGCCTGGAACATAAAATTTGTGTCACCCGAAAATTCACGTGTTGAAATTCTAACCCCCAAGGTTATGGTATTAAGAGGAGGTAAGGCCTTAGAGAGGTGATTATCATAACACCAATTTCTGTGCCTAGAACATAATATATGCTTAATAAATATATTAAAAATTAATAATTCAAAGGAATGAGCAAATAAATAACTGGTGTGAGGATTCAATGAGAAAAAAATATTAAGTTTCCAGTGTGGTTCCTAACTCAGAGTAGACCCTCAAGAAAGAAAAAAAAAAAATGGATGTGAGCATTAGCCACACTGGAATCTGAGTTAGGCTTTGTGAAGAAGAAGGAGTCAAAGTGTCCCCGAGAGAGTTGTCTTGTGACCTAATGGGGGAGAAAATAAGATGTGTGGACAGTGTTCTTCATGCATCACACAAGCACACAGACTCAAATGCTGCCCAAGACCCAGGGCCTCTCAATGTACTCAGAAAGAGTGTGAGCAACCTAAGTGATCACACCATGCACCAGCGATTTTGCAAGGAGCTTCCCATCTGTCAGGATGTTTTATCCTAACGGCCCTATAAGATAGGTACCATTATCCTTTCTTTTTATAGATGGAGCCTGAAGCTCAGAGAGATTAACCAACATGGTCAAACTGACACAGTTGATCATACACATTTCTAGGCATTCATTACCTTTCTGAATGTTAAGTACACGTGACACAGAGGCCACTATAGGACATACTAAGCTATCCTGTGACTGTTGCTCAGCTCTGCCCTCAATCTGGGAGCTAAAAGAGGGAGGAAGGGAATGAATCACCTAGCCTCGATTCTCACTGCTGTGGTTTGAATGTTTGTGTGCCTGCAAAATTCACATATTGAAATCCCAATCCCCAAGGTGATGGTATTAGGAGGAGGTGGGCCTTTGTGAAGTCATTACGTCATGAGGGTAGAGCCCTCTTGATTGGAATTAGTGCCCTAATAAAAAAGACACCCGAGCGCTCCCTCACCTATTCTACCACTTGAGGACATAGCAAGAATGTGCCATCTATGAGCTAGAAATCGAGCCCTGACAAGACATTGAATCTGCCTTGATCTTGGATTCCCCAGCCTTAAGACACATAAGAAATACATTTCTATTTCCAAGCCACATAGTCTATGGTATGTTGTGATCACAGTCTCTATGGACTAAGACACCCATTCTATCTTCTCTGCAGTTTCACTGACAGAGAACCTTCTGAACCCAGGAACCGTGCACTAACTGTTCTATATTGCCTTTGTTGAATGGTTCTGATAGCTACAAAAATATTTTTAAAATAGAACTAAAAACTGTCCTGAAACTTCCAACTATCAGGTTTCTTTCTCTGAAACCATAGAGAACAAATCAGCTCTTTTTATAAGATGCTCTTCAGATAATGGGAACTCCAGCTGCCTGCACTGCATCAGCCCTTCCAGCAGACAGTTCTTCCGGCCACACAGACACATCTGGGTTCTATTTTCGATGATGATAACTTACGGTTTGTGAGTCTATTGTTATCTTTACCTTTTGTGTGAGGTATTTCACTGATATGATGTCACTCAACCCACCACGACATTATGAAGGTGGTGTTGGTTCCCTAGTTATAGAGAAGAGGAAGCTGGGGCACAAGAAGGTGAAGTTTATTGTCCAAGGTCAAAGGTTACCAAGTAGCACAGCTGAGATTCCAAGATTCAAACTGTAGTGTGCCGAAAGTTAAGACATGTGCTCTTTCCAAAGTGGTATGAAACCTTTTTGAATGAATGAATGAATAAACCATACATGGGAGAGTGTGGTAAGCACCTCAAGACAGGTCCAAATGAATGCTAAAGGTGCTCAGCTCTGAAACGGGGATGACTTCTTTCCCACCAAGTCTTCAGTGAAGCAGCACTAATTACCATTTATATATAAGATGCCTGTCTGCCTCTGCTGGAACTCAGAAGTTTTAATTTGCTGGGGAAGGAGTTGGGGAGGGAATGGAGAGTGCCGTGAAGTGTTCCCTCCAAAGTAAGAGATTTTTTTTTTTTTTAATAGGAAAACACTGGTAGGTTACTAATGGAGAAGAAGAAAAAGTAACAAAGACAATGAGTAACTTGGGATGCAACCAAATGCCTGGAGCATCCATTGAGCAGGATTCATTCCTCCTTTTCTTTCTGAGATCTCAATTAAGTAGCTAATCTGAGAGAGAACTGACAATTGGGTTGTCCCTACTAAGCTCAGGGCCAGGTGAGTGCTCAAGAACACAATCCCACCCAGAAAAGACTTATCTGTGTTAACACTAAGGAAGTCCTGGAGGAGGTCCTGACCACATACACAAGGCCATTGGTTGATTTCAGTTTTGCAGGCAGCGTGGTAAGAAAACCAAAAGCTTGTCCTATCCATACTGAGCTTGCCAGGGAAGTAGAGGCCTGAGGTTACCTAATGAGAGGCAGGTGGCCAGGGTGGAGACACAGGGCATTTACAGTCATACAAACCTGAGTGCCAATTCTGCCTCCCCACTCACTCTATGGCTGTGTCACCCTGGCAAGTGACTTAACCTCTCTGATCTTAATTTCCTCATCTATAAAATGGGGGAAATGAAATGAATCTCAGGTTGGGGATTCCAAGGTTTCAGATGACCATTTAGGTAAACTTCCTGGCACATAGTATGTATTCAAGAAACTTGGGAGAACTCCCAAGTATGTAAACATTTAGGTAAACTTCCTGGCACATAGTATGTATTCAAGAAACTCCCCTTGGGAGAAGACCCCTCACACTGAGCTGGGGAGCAGGGTCCTGGTCACTGAGACTTCTTTTCTGCATAAACTTCACCTTGGCCTCTAATGAAATGGAATCCCCCAGGGCCGGTTGCCTCCTATGATTGCAATTTAAGCACAGCCAGTGCTGATGGGGCTGTTTCACTCCAGAGGTTTCCTGGTAGAAAATTTGAGGGGTTGGGAGCAGCAGGGGATTGAGAGAGAGAGGGATGGGGACTTCAGATAGCCAATACTCCTTACACTTCCAGTTCCTTAACAGCCAAATTACCCTAGAGCCTCTTTATCAAGCTAAAGAAATACAAATACCATTTTAGTATCACCAGGCATTCCCAATACTGGCTTTTGCTGAGGGTAGCTAAAAGGCAAAGCATACCTGGATCCTAGACCAGACCTCAACAGCCTTAGTTATGGCTCCATCTGTTTCCATATTTCTCAAGAACCTGGTTTCTTCTGCTGGAAGAAGCGTTTTCAGAGGTCCTCTGAAGTCTACAGGCCTCCCCTCTGTGAGGAGAGCACAGACTTTGAAGTTAAGCAGGCCCAGACTCTAAATCTTAGTTGTGCCCCTTACTAGCTATGTGGCCTTGGACAAGTTACTTAACTCCCCTGTGCCTCAGTTTCTCGGGATACAAAATGGGTTAATGGTGCTAATACCTCATAGAGAAGGCATGAGGGTTCTATGAGAAAAGTGCTGAGGATGGAGACTGATAGGTAATTACGTGACCCCTGCGTCTCGCTTAGAGCCCCCACACCCTGGTGATAACACTATGCCTTCATTTTCTGATCGACAGAAACACTTTAATACCCATCCCAACAAACACATGAAATACTCAAATTACGCAAAGATCAGATGAGTGGGGATGATATGCCTGTTTTCCTTTTGATTCAAACAAGTGGAGTGTCCATCCTTGGCCACACAGTTTAAAGAAAGAAGCCAGGACTACATGCCAAACAGCATGACTCTTAGGGTAAAGTTGCTCCCACCCCACCAAGATGCCCTCACCTCAGAATTTCTCCTGTTTGTTTAAACAGAAAGGCTTTGATGGAAACAGTAGTAACATATCTGAATTTTGAAGCAGATATCTGTGTTTAATGTAGGAAGTTAAGACATTAAGATATCAAACTTGGGGCTGCCAAATGAACATCCGTAACCCAAACATGGGGCACTAGGGCTGGGAGGCTCAGAGAAGTAATTGCCGCAAATAAGATGCACCAGGACATTGATCTCTTCTGCCTGTTCGCTTGAGTTCCACCGTGAGCTTACTCAATCGGCTATTCCCCTTTGTTATGTCTTCTCAAGAACATGACTCCAGCTCATTTGAATGAAAATATGTTCACTGTTAGCTCATTAATTTCTGAGGCTTTGAATTATTTTCTACATCCACCTCCTTTCTTTTCCTCTTCCTAAAAATTCAAAGTATTGGTGGGAAAGAGACAAATCATGTACCATTTCTCCATAATGTGTCAGGACCTGAATCTGTCATTTGCGAGCCTGACCTCATAACTCAGTCCAGCCAAGCTGCAAGGCACCCACAGCTGAAAGACTGCAGAGGAAAGAAGCCACAGGCAGGAGTAGCCAGCTGGTCAGGTAGCAGAGTGTCTCCTCAGCTCCCAGGAAAGAGGGTCTAAGGGTGATGGTGAACTGGGACTTCGTCTGAGTCCAAAATAATGATGCTGCTGATGCAATACCAGAACATATTAAACACTTACTACATACATATGTCACTATGAGGTAAACTTACAGAAAATAAGTCACTGTTTCATAATCACACAGGCAGTAAATAACAGAAACGGGATCCGATTCAAATAAGTTTCATTCTAAAGCCCAACGTAATTTCTCCCCAAACATAGTAACATCCATTTGTTAGGTCCCTTCCCAGTTTAAGTGTCTCACATATATACATTGTTTCTATCCTAACAAGAAGTTTGTAAGGAACTGAGCTCCCAGGGTTTAAGAGCAGAGGGAGGAGCTGACACAGGTCTTCCTGATCATGATGTGCATGTTCTGTCCACAAGACCTGTTGCCTTTCTCCAGGGGTCTAGACTGAGGATAGGATAAACAGTGTGAGAGGAGGCAGTGGGCAATATGGGGAGTCCTGGGGCAGCAGTGTGCCAGTCCCACATAATCAGGCTCAGGGAAGGGACCCAGAAAGAGGGTGCCAACTATCTGTACTCCAGCAAGGCAATCCCAGGAGAAACCCCGGAGAGATCAATGAGAAGGCCAGTCATTCATACTGGGTGCACAGATCAGTGTTTAGGGTACTCAGATAGATACCCAGCACCCACACCAAGTTGTTTGGACACCAGGAGTCACAGCACTCTTCCAGGCCACACCTGTTATTTAGGGTGGGGGAAGAGGACGAGACGTGGCATTTGTGGAATAACTACCGTGGCTAAGCAGTGGGCTGTGTATGGTGCCATCGTCAATTCTCACAGCAACTCTACAACATAGGTTTTGTTACTTTTCTTTCAGGCTTTACCCTCACTTTCTCCTGCCTACCACAGTGCTTGGCACAGACAAAGAGAATAATAATGTATGGAATTGACTCATTCATTTTCCGTTCTGCTGGTCAGGGAGAAATTAACAGAGGCAGAGGCTACTAATGAAACATTAACATTACCTCCAATGAGTGTGGAAAAATTCTCTAAAATACTGACAATTAGAAATGTTTCTGGTAACCTAAGATTTCAGTCCACTTCTTGTGGGTGACATTGCTATGTTGTTTTAATTTGATGAGTTAAATTCAACAAGCATCAACTAATATATACCTTTAGCCAGGCATTGCTCTGGGGATAAAGAATGAAATATGGCTCCTGCCCCTGAGTCACCTCCTGGACAAGTTGGACTCATGGAGGACAGGAACACCATTGTATAAGCAGCACTGTGACTACAGAAGCACAGCGGACACAGGAGGCCAGCCCAGAGGAGAGGCACAGGAGCGAGCCAGAGACAGGGCATGGTGGCTCAAGCCCGTAATCCCAGCAGTTTGGGAGGTCAAGGCAGCTGGATCACTTGAAGTCAAAAGTTCGAGATCAGCCTGGCCAATGGCAAAACCCCATCTCTACTAAAAGTACAAAAATTAGCCTGGCGTGGTGGCAGGCACCTGTAATGCCAGGTACTCGAGAGACTGAGGCAAGAGAATTGCTTGAACCAGAGAAGTGGAGGTGGCAGTGAGCTGAGATGATATCACTGCACTCCAGCCTGGGCAACGGAGCAAGACTGTCTCAAAACCAAACAAAACCAAACCAAACAAAAAGGAGTAGGCCAGAGAATGCTCTCAAGAGCTGCTGATGATGGAAGGGAGATTGGATGCCTGAGTTGAGAAGGTAAAGTCAAGGGGGACATTCCAGGCAGATCTCTGCATAAGCAGATGCAGAGACGCGGAGACCACAAGCAGTCAGACAGAGCTCGCTGTACTTGATGACTGTCTCTTCCACAAAGTGGGAATTCCTTTTATTCTGAGTATGAAACTAATACAATAATGTTGGGTGAAAGAAGCCAGACACACACAAAAAATACACACTGGATGATTCCACGTATATACAGTATATAAAATTCAAAGGTGATGAACCTAATACATGCTGCTATAAGACAGCATTGTAGCTCCCTTGCTGGGGTGCTGACTGGCAGAGGGCAGGATGGGGCTTCAAGGGTGCCAGAAACCTCTACTTCTTCATATGGGTGCTGGTAACATGGTTGTGTCCACTTGCAGAAACTCATCAAGTTCCATAGACAGGACTTGCGCACTTTTCCATATGTATGTGCTATACTTCAAACTAAAGTTTACATCAACGAAGAAATACAACATTATTGAAAACTAAGCAATGCAGAGAAAGATGAAGTGGAAAGTCTAATTCCACAACCAGGAATAAGAAAGAGAAAATGTTGCTCCCTGTACTTCCTCAGTCTGGCCCAGAGGAGGGTGATGAGAACTGGCATCTAGGTGTTTATGATATGCCCCAGATCACTTCTCACATAAAGAGGACACTCATGGTTTTCAGAGTGAGGACAGATTCCGTCTGATGGATTCTCTTACTCTGTGTCCTGTCCTAATCGATCACTGTATTAACCTTATCATAATGCAACTGTGCATGTTACACGGAATTTTTAGACTTTGACTGGATCCTTAGAGTGGTGCATTACATATATCAAGATGCTGTGTTTTCGCTGCTTGATTGGCCTTACGACTGTTATCTACAGCTGCTGCCATGTCCCTACCATGAACCCCTCCATGGCCAGGAAACCAAATTCCACCTCTCGACCCTGATGCAGTTACCTAGGAGGGGAAGAACCACCATATAGTGAACTACTATATGCCAGGCACCTATGTGGGTTATCTTCCTTCCTCATCACCTCCACACTGCTATGTAAATCTCAGTATACCTTTTTACGAGCAAGAAAAAACTGAGGTTGACAGAAGTGAAGTAATTTATCCAAGGTCACATAGCCAGGATTGGAAACTTAAAAGCCCAAGCTTTTCCTATTGACCCTCACTAAACACTTTCATGAGCACTAGCCCTGAAACATAACACATTTAGGATGATTTCCAGCTAACCCTCCAGCTGATCCCAGTATTCTTTGCTAGGGTCACAGAATGCATGGGTATTTCAGAAAGGGCTAGAAATCTCCGACCACTCTCTCAGATAATTCAATTTGTCACTCTATTAAAAAGAAAAAGATAAAATAATAATACTACTGCTGGCCATGTCCTGAAGGGGAGGAACCCACTGGAGTCTTTCCAATGAGCAGATAATATATTTAAATGCAGTCCATCAGTCAGTAATCTGCTGCCACCCCATCCTCGGAGAGCTGCTTTATTGAACACTGTAATTGCCTGGATGGTGTTATTCATTTCTGTAGCTGTTGCTATTAATTAAATATTTTTGTCGAAAGCTCCCCATGACATTTCTTGCTGCATTCTTGAATATCTGATAAGATATATAGTCAGTACACTGGTACCCGCTGCATTTGGCTGATAGTCTTGTCCTAGTTTCTAACCCTCAAAACGCTAAAGAAATGACACAGTTTTAGTGGAATGAGGACTTCTATTGTTACAGAGTTTGGAGGAGAAGGGGGAGTCCATGAGTCTTAGTGAAATAGATGCAAATGTCACATTTTAGAGCTCATTGTACTGGCAGAAGCTGGAAATTGGCCTAGACCGTTATTCAAAGGCTTAGCTCGTTCCTTAGGTCAAAGAAAGCTCAGTTGCACTGGTTCCTGCAATCCCAACCCCAGTGGAAAGAGGCATTTAGTCCTTCATTCATTAATATTTAACAAGCATCTCCAGAGTTCCTACAATGTGCCAGGCCCTGTGCTAGGTGCTGAAAACACAGAATTTAAATAATAAAAATAAAATAAACCAACGATTTCTCTGCTCTTAAAACAGCATAGTCTGTTGGGGAACAGAGGCAAGGCTACTATCGTAGAAGGCACACTTTAATTCCAGGTGTGAACTAACAGTAGCAACAGCTGAGGCTGCGAGGCCTCTGACTATTAAGCCTGGCAGCAAAAGGCAGAGAACAAAGGGAGTAAAGTGTACATAGAGCAAGGTATCCCAGCTGAGACAGAGATGAGATGCTGAGTCTGTCTATACGAGGAACTGAACGCTGAAGAATCCTGTGGTCCTGCATTGATCTGGATGACATGTACGAGGATTTTTATTTTATTTTTTCCTTGAAAGAGGAAAGAATCTGAGATCAGAGACCTTGAAGGAAGGACAACAAAGGAAGAGGATGGCATCTGTCAACCTCCCTCTTCCACTTCATTTCTGGTCTGCGTTGGAGGCTGTATGAGCAGAGAGGTGAGGTCAGAAGCTGAGGCTGTTGTGTTTGTAAGAGACTCAGAGCACAGAGCACAGGCTAAGCTGCTGTGAGGCCCAGATGCACAGTCGAGGAACAAGGCTTACCTCCTTAACTGATCCCAAGAGTGCTCCAGTATCCTAGGACCAGCAGCTTTGGGGCATGGCGAGTAAACAACTCTGTATGGACACTAGCCTACTTATGCTGGGCATTAGTCAGATGGAATAGACAGGCACATTCAGAGGGCTTCAAGACAGGATGCCATCCAACACTGAGGGCAGACAGGATGTGGGTAGCAGACTGACTGGTTTTATGAGAATAGGTGAGGATACACCTGGAGATTCTTGTGGGTGGGAACAACTCTGAAGGGTGTTGGAATTCTTAGGCGGAAGGAGACTTCAGCTAGAAAAATCTGAATGCAACTATTAAGTGAAGCAAACTTGTAATGTTTGTGTTGTTTAGTGATTTAAAAAAAGAAAGAAGAGAGACAGGTGGATGAGACCATTGGCACATGGAGAGAGGATGTCAGCAGAACTACTGGAACAGAGCAGTGTGGTACAGTGGAAAGAACACTGAAGGTCAGACCTTGTGCTGGTCCCTGCTTTGTTGATAACTGTCTGTGTTTTGCTGAACAAGTTACCACCCCTCTCTGGGCCTCTGTTGCCCCAACTGCAAATGAAAGACAAAAATAGCAGTTTCCAGCTCCCCCAGGTCCATGATCTCAGATGAGCTACTTAATACAGTACTCAAGTTTTTAAATGCAAGAACCTCCTAACACCAGATGAGGTTTACACATGAAAATATAACAAAGTGAGAGAAGAGCAAAAAGTTGAGGTTCTCATGGCAAGCAGAATTCATAGCCGCTGTGCATTGTTAAAGGGACTTCTCCTGACAGGCTGATGAATAATCCCAAAGTCTACCTAATATGCAGGAATTGCCAGGGACTCTTTTGGCAAGAAAGTGGGTCACAAAGGTAAGACTAGCCAATCATTTTAATGAGATTTTTAATCAATGCAAAAAAATTTGGCAACATTTTCAATGAAAGGTGTGCAAATAAAAATGCATCTATCTTTAATGAGGCACTCTATTTATTATTTATGCAATAATAAATGTCAGTTGGTTATTAATAAAATATTGCTCAGTCATTAATCCTCAATAAATACGGTTAGAGTAATTAGTATTAAAGTGACACAGAATACTTCATAATGAAAAGGTAATTTTCTCAACGTTAATGGATTATTCAAACAAACCTTTACTCACAGTTATCAAAATCAAGACCCTCTAGGGAAAAAGGACTAGCGAGTTACAGTGTAACCTTGAAAACTTTGAAAGCTTAAAGACTTGAAAATGAGGCCAGCAGGGGTCTTTAAATTGCTAGTGAGAGCCTCAGGTTTCTCAGAAAAAAAAAGTACAGAAGCCCTACAGACCAAGTACATACACAGATCCAGGATATAATCTAAATTCTACTAAATTTACTAAATTGTGTGACCTTGGCAAAGTCATTGAGCTTCTTTGCACCCTAGTTGCTTCATTTGAAAAATGAGGATAGTCCAGGAGTAATGGCTCATTCCTGTAATCCTAGCACTTTGGAAGACCAAGGCAGGCGAATCTCTTGAGACCAGGAATTCGAGACCAGCCTGGTCAACATAGTGAAACCCCATTTCTAGTAAAAATACAAAAATTAGCCGGGCATGTTGGTACACACCTGTAATCCCATCTACTCAGGAGCCTGAGGCAAGAGAATCTCTTGAACCCAGGAAGTGGAGGTGGCAATGAGCTGAGATTGTGTCATTACACTCCAGTCTGGACAACAGAGTGAGACTCTGTCTCAAAAAAAGAAAAATGAGGATAATGATCTTCCCCATCCAGAACTGTAGTGAGGATTAAATGAGATTATGTATTTTTAAAAAACCTAGAGCTATACATAGAGGATGTTTTGAAAATGACAATTCAGGCTAAATCCCATAAGTAAAAAGGTGTATGCCATTAGTATAGCAAAGGAGATCATAAATCTTGTTTTCTGAGGATTCCAAATTGCGGAAATTTGCCCTCGTGTTGAAATCCACTTTCCTTATCTTTTCTCAAAATTATGTCTATCATTCATGAGCCCTTACATTGATCCTTTCTGGCTTATCTAAGCTGTTTTTATAGATGTCAAATCACTTTGACATCATCTTCTGACTGTGACAGAAATAACACAGAGGGTAGAAAAGTGTAACTCTGAGAACAGGGAAGATTGCATCCCCCTTCCACTTCCAGCTCTGCATAGATGTCAGCTAATCATGTAACTTACTGAGCTGTGGTCTTATCAAATGTTGGGAGAAATCATTTGTATGAGTCTCTCAGATTTTAGCATATAAGTATTTTATGACCTTTTCCTTAAATTGTGGATGTTTAGAATTTTATCTTCCTTAGAAATTTGTTTTAAAGCCAGGCCTCTGTTGGGGCTTGGTGGAGGGGGTCTCTTGGTGAGCCTGGAGAGTGTAAGGTATTGTTAGGGTAAGTAGTTAGGCATGAGCAGGGCAGGCTAGAGAGGCCCCTCCACCCCACTGCCAACCAGGAATGTCAGGGAACCATCATGTGATTGTCAGGTGGTTGGTAAACTGTCTCTATAAAATAATAATTGGTTACAGTTCGTGCCAGGGAACTCCCATCTCCTAGTACATAAAAAAACACCTGAATCTGCTGATCAGCAGCTTTTCAATAAGATCTCATGGGTTGGGCAAGTGGCACAAGCATGTGCACTAAGAAGTAGAATGAAAGAGTTTAGTAGATGATCTCCCTCTATGAACACTCCACTGGTAAGGGAAGAACACCTCCAGTGAGCATGCATACAACTTTGGTAAAGCACTGTGCATGCAGGCCCACTCAAGTGCCAGAAGTACTGGCAGGCCACTGCACACACAGAAAGCCCACATACAAACCCCCAAGTCAACGGTCAAATTGTGCACTTGTATCTCTCAAGTTGCCTGCCCCTCTTCCAAGTGTACTTTACTTCCTTTCATTCCTGCTCTAAAACTTTTTAATAAACTTTCATTCCTGCTCTAAAACTTGCCTTAGTCTCTCCCTCTGCCTTGTAGCCCCTTGGCCGAATTCTTTCTTCCAAGGAGGCAAGAACTGAGGTTGCTGCAGATTCCTACAGATTTGCCACCACTAACAGTATCTGACTTGGGGAGGACACCCCCAATGATGAGCATGGTGCAACTCCCCTTAGAGAAATACTGCTGAACTGGGGGTGAAGACTAGGAAGAGTAGAAGTGGGGTCTGAGGGAAGAAGGAGGAATTTTTATGCAGCAGAAGAATCTGTCTGAGACAGCACTGACTGAATCCAGAATCAGAATCACTTAGTTCCCAGATAACAACCTTGCTGCTGCTGAAAGGTGAATTCATTGGTATCCAATTCAATCTAATGACTACAAGTGTATTCTGTGTACCAGGCAGCATGCTAGACAGGGGTAATACAGAGCTAGATATGCAGTTTCTCTTCTCGAGAGCATTGTACATCAACAAATCACTGTATTAAACATGATCGGTGCCAGAAGAGAAACGAAGTGGTATCTTTAGAAAACCCTCCATTCTGCCTGTCTTCTAAAGAATAGAGGTAGGAGGGGAAGGAAAGCCCTTCATAAACTCCTCAGAAAGTGCTTGTCTGTTTTGATCTGCCTCTTTGCAACTTCTCCCTGGTACTTCTGGAAATTCTCTGTCCTGCCAGAGGCAGTGTAGTATAAAGGCATGTAGGCAAAGGATGGTGTTGGTCCTGGAACAGTCTGGGTCTGTATCTCGACTCTGCCATTGCCCAGCCTTGTGCATGACCTTGAACAAGTTATTTAACACCCAGTGCCTCAGCTCCCTTAGCTGTAAGCTGGGATAATAATAATGCTTCCTCACTAGGCATTTGTAAATTTCAAATGATGTTACTGGGCAATCACTTAACCTCTAAGCCCCCATCATTTTTTTTTTTTAGACATATTCTTGCACTGTCACCCAGGCTGGAGTGCAATGGTGCGATCTCAACTCAATCTCCACCTCCTGGGTTCAAGCAATTCTTCTGTCTCAGCTTCCTAAGTAGCTGGGACTACAGGCACATGCCACCACACCTAGCTAATGTTTGTATTTTTAGTAGAGACGGGGTTTCACCATGTTGGCCAGGCTGGTCTTGAACTTCTGACCTCAGGTGATCCACCTGCCTTGTCCTCCCAAAGTGCTGGGATTACAGGTGCAAGCCACTGTACCTGGCCCACCCCCAGTTTTAATGTGACAAACAGGCATAAGGCTTTCTAGAGTAGCTTGAGGAATTAATGTTTACATGTATACAGTTTAGCATATTGCATGGCACATAGATGGCTGATAAATGCAAATTCTTTTCAGCTAGGGAGAGAATATCAGGGTTTTTAGGAAACAGTATCCACAGATTCTGTTTCTTATAGACATTAGTTACAGAGTTTGCACTTGTTCTTATTACCAAGAACGTATATGGATTATCAAGTTTAGATTTCCAGGATCTCAGGTGCAATGCTGGCTCTCATCATTTATCTTCGTGTGGGGGACTAGTCCCACCGAGAGGATTTATTAATAAGCACATGTACTTTGTTACTGAAAAGTCACTGAACCTCTTCTTTAAAAATGGGAGCGTTTTTGAGCTGCTGTGAATATATTCATATACATTTTTAATCCTCGCAGTTCCTGCCAAAGACTAATCTTCCTTTAAGAGGACTTTATGAGCTACCACTTATTAATCTGCTATCATGGACTATCGTCCTATGCTGAGTATCTTAGATACATCATTTCTCATAACCTGTAGAACGAGCCAGAGAAGGGAGTCTTATGAACGGTATAGCTTGGTGAAGACACTGAAGATCAGCCAGGTTGGGGGCAGGGCAGTGGTTCTCAAAGTGGCAGCATCAGCAGCTTGTTAGGAATGGACATTCTCGGGTCCCCATTCCCAATCTGTTGCCGCAAAAGCTCCAGGGATAGGATCAAGCACTTTGTGTTTTAACAAGCGCTGCAGGAGATTCTGTACCATCTGTAAATTTGAGGGATTTCCGTAGGATCACATAACCAGGAAGTAGTGGGGTGGGATTGGAGCTTGGGTCTGAGGACAGGCTAGAGCCTCTCTCAGCCGGGAGCAATGCTGCCCCCAGCAGACACTTGGTTATGTATAGAGATATTTTTCTTTATCACAACTGAGGTGGGGGGAGTTGCTATCGGCATCCAGTGAGTAGAGGCCAGAGATGCTCCCAAAGTCCCACAATGCACAGGATGGCACCCAGGACAAAGAATTTTCCAGCCCAAATGTCAGTAGTGCTAAGGTTTAAGAAACCCTGGTCTTTAGTTTCATGCTGCCATATTTAAAAAGACACTTAAAAGCAGGGAGAGATGAGGGAGGAACAGAGAGGGAGAGAAACAGGGAGAGACAAAAGAGGAAAGAAAGGAAGTCTCGGGAGAGAAGGAAAAGAGAGAAGAACGAAAATGAGTTAAAGGAAGAAAAGAAGAAAAGGAAGGAGGAAGACAGGAAAGAAAGAAAGGAAAGGGGAGTGGGAGGGAGAGAGGAAAGAAGAGAAGAAAGAGGGAGGGAGGGAGAAAAGGAGGGAGGTAAGAGGTGAGAAACGGAGGGAGGGAGGAGGCTAAATGGCTGATTTGGAAACAGTCAATGGGAAGGTCTGTTCTCCCATTGGAGACCAGGAAACTGACAATCAAAATGGCCCTTTAAAAATAATTGTGCCAGAGCCTGGGAGCTACACAGAATGGAAATGAAATACGTCTTCAATATATCATACTTAGTGGAACTTTTGGACATGAAATGTACTTGCAAAGTAATGTGGCATTTCAAAAGCATGTTGTTCTCTGATAAGCCAGGGTTTGGAACCAGAAAGAAAATATCTGTATGGACAATTACCAGACCGTAACAGCCGATGAATATGATTTGTAACTTGCAGCTGCTGTATGTATTTTGGCACAGAAACATACGGATGTTGGTCACCTTTTCAAATGCTTTTAATATTTTCTTCTCCAGCGTGAGCTCGAGCTCTGCTGTCTGTTGGTCTCCTGTCTCTGCCTGCTCAGTCTCACACTTCTCAGTCTCTTTTCTCCCTCAATTCTTCTTCTCTTTTTTACCTTCCTTTTTTTTTTTTTTTTTTTTTTTTTAGAAAAATCTCGCTCTGTCATCCAGGCTAGTGTGCAGTGGGGTTTTTTTTGCCCACTACAATCTTCTGCCCCCTGGGTTCAATCCACTCTAGTGCCTCAGCCTCCCAAGTAGCTGTGATTACAGGTGCATGCCACCACACGCAGCTAATTTTTGTATTTTTAGTAGGGTCAAGAGTTTACCATGTTGGCCAGGCTGGTTTCGAACTCCTGGCCTCAGGTGATCCGCCCACCTTGGCCTCCCAAAGTGCTGGGATTACAGGTGTGAGCCACCATAGCCAGCCTTTTTTCCCATCTAATCTTCCACATTTCTCTTCTCTTCCTGTCTCCTGTCAATCTCTTTCTCTTTCATTTTTCCTTTTTCTCAAATTTGTTTTTATCATCTTCCCTTGTTCTCCCTATCTACCTTCTCTTGTCCCTCAATTTCTTAATTTTCCATTTTATTTTTCTTTACTTTTTTCTAAATCATTATTTTTTCCGTCATAATCCCTTCCTCTCCTCCCCCTTCTCTTTGTTTTTGTTTTCTCAATTTTCTCCCTTTTTTCTCCTTACACCCTCAATTTTCCAGTCCTTTCTCCCTCACTTGCTCCATCTCTCTCCTCCCTATTTTGTCTGGCTCGGGAAAGCCTTAGCCCATCAACTTCTATTCAAAGGGTTCTCTTTTTGTTTGGTGGTTTTGTTTTTTTGAGATAGAGTCTCACTCTGTCAACCAGGCTGGAGTGCAATGGTTTGATCTCAGCTCACTGCAATCTCTTTCTCCCAGACTCAAGAGATTCTCGTGCCTCAGCCTCCTGAGTAGCTGGGACTACAGGCATATGCCACCACACCTGGCTAATTTTTGTATTTTTAGTAGATACAGGGTTTCACCGTGTTGGCCAGGCTGGCCTTGAACTCTTGACCTCAGGTGATCCGCCTGCCTCGGCCTCACAAAGTGCTGGGATTATAGGCATGAGCCAATTGTACCTGGCTGAAAAGGCTCTTTTTTCTGAACCACACATCTTCTACATTCTCAGCAGGTGAGGAGGTAAGCTTTAGGAAAGGTCGAATTGTCACTTGGGGCTGGGGGTAACTCCCATGTGTGAAGGATTCAAAAGACCGGAGATTACCCCTCTGCTGTGTGGGAGTACTATGGCTCCAGTTTCTGCCTATGGTAGGCAGAATAATGCTCCCCAAAGATGTCAGGTCTTCGTCTCTGAAATTTGAAAATGTTACCTTTTTAGGAAAAAGAATCTTTGCTGATATCAGTAAATTAAGGATGTTGAGATGGGGAAATTACCCCGGATTATCCAGGTCAACCCTAAACGCAATCACAGTGTCTCACACTTAAAGAAAAGGTGGTATAAAGAAAGAGGCAGAGGTTGGAGTGATGTCGTCATAAGCCCAAAAATATTGGCAACCAGAAGCTGGAAGGATCAAGAACAGATTCTCCTCCAAATCTTCTAGAATGAACTGGCCCTGCCAACACCTTGATTCTAGCCCTATAATAGTGATTTTGGAGTTTTGGCTTCCAGCATTGCAAAAAAAATAAGCTTTTGTTGCTTTAAGCCACAGGTTTGTGATTATTTGTTAGAGGAGCCACAGGCTACTGACACACTGATACTGAGCTGTATCCAAAACATTTTTTTCGGAGTTTTGGACTGTCCCTCTGTTTTGGTTAGTCTGTGACCCCTTTCTTAACTAACGAATTGGCAGGACTCTGTGTTATCATCTTAGAACACTTGTTTGTTTTTCTTTAAACCAGTAAGTAGTTAACATATTTTGATGTCTTTAGACTCTAAGTTAAATTATATAGTTCTTAAAGATAATACATTGTTCAATCTGCCTGTATTTTGCCACTTGATTCACACATATCCATCACTCCTTACGATCCACATTCTTTTCTTTTCTGGTCTACTAGAATGTTAGAAGAAAAATATGGGTTCTGGCTTATGGCTTTTTATCTGTGAGGTTCTATGCATTGCTCACACTTCTGAGTCATTTTCTATCATGCAAAGATAACAGCTTCCCTTTAGTTACCTAAACAAAGAAATTAGCAGGCACAAGCAGTTAACACAAGCTATATACATAGGAGAATCCACACATTTTAAATAAACTAATGACTTGATAAATCCATTTTAGAGAGAATGTGTCTAATTCTCTCTAAACAAATAAATAAGAGAACCACAAAGAGTTTGAATCCAGGCAGACCTGGCTTGGAAACTTAGCTCAACCACTTAGTAGTCTTTTAAATCTGGGGCAGTAATTTATCGTTTGAGTCCTTTCTTTAAAATCCGTAATAGAGGGGTGATACTATCTGTTATACAGGTTATTGTTGTGAGGATGAATTAAAACGTATGGAGGAGCTCATGACAATGTCTGGCATGTAGCATGTTATTGTTATGATTATGAATATCATTAATAAAGACTATCATATTTATGTTCATTTCATTATTTGTGTCTTCATGGCAAAATCGTTTTAAGTCTTAAGCTTCAAGTGCCCTGTCTATGAAACAGAGGTAACTGCCCTTCCCTCGATGGGTAACTGTAAGGATTTGACGAAATCACACATGACAGTGGCTGGCATAGTGACCAGGGCATAGTAGGAACTCATAGTAAGCCCTTTCTTTTTCGAGCTATTGAGTGTATTGTGCTCCTCTCCGCTTCAATGACAAAGAAACCTCAAAGAAGAAACCTGATTTTGATGGCTTCTCTTTGCTGACATGTTTTAAAATAGATGGCCCTCAATTTTATGGAAATCCAATTGACACTATTTAAAATTTGCATTGTAGATGGGAGAGACTTCATTTTACCAGACAATTCTTCAGTTAGCCAAAGTGCTCTAGGATTTCTTTAAAAATACGATTCCCTGAATTCTTCTGAAATAGGAGTCAAATGAGGAAATTTTCATTAACCCAACTTGTTAGGACCCCTTTAATACATAGATTCCACCCGTGTGGATCAGGACTGTTCTGCTCTTTGTGTGCTGACTTCAGTATTCAGTCTGCCTCTCTTGCACCCCGGGTCCATGTCAATGCCTTCAAGTTAGCTTGAAAGTCCACTGGGTCATTGCTTTTTGACTGGCATCTGTGGATGCTTCCCGGGCAAGGTGGCCACGTGGGAAATGTTGCTGGTCATCACTGTCAGATAACAGCTCTGAGCACCTGTTGGCTTTGAAGTTTACAAACAGAAAGCAGAAACTGACATGGCCCCTTCTCAGAGTTGCTGTCCAATTTCACTCTGCCTGCTTCTAAGACCAGAATCTATCTTTCTTTTATGCCAGCCTCTGCCTTCCTCAGCCACCCCCAGGTGAAGGCTTTAGGATGGGAAGTGGGGGTCAGAAAATGAGGGAAATATATTAGCATACGTTATTTATTCCAGACCTAGTGCTAGGCCATCCGGAATTCTGCTTTTGAAGCTGTGAGATACTGGACTGATATCAAGACACAAGATCTACAATACAGAATCAGAACCAAGGAGTTCAGAAAAACAGGCAAAGGCGAGCAGAAGTAACACCTCCTACTGCAGAGTGATTCAGTTTTCTAAAAGGCTCTCTCACTTACACTCTTACATTTATTCTTCACAGCCACCCCGGAAGGGTCTGTAGTAATACACATTATTATGCACATGTTATACAAATATACATTTTCCATTTACAGAAATTGAAGCTAAGTGCCCTGGCTGAGGTCATGCAGCTAGTTGGTGGCAGAGATATTTAAATGCAGCTCTGATTTCAAGGCAGGCCGGAGGTGGAGATGTTGAGCCACCTGCCATTGGAAGCACTTGGTTTACCTGAAAATCCTGAACCTCAGTCCATGGGCCAGAGAAAGAATGGAGGGAAGCTGTGGGAACACAAGAGTGCGGAGCAGATCTCAGTAGTTTATGGGGCATTTATTAATAGGGTTGAGAATCTTGGGGAAAGTGCAGCTCCTCCTAGCCAGGTGGTGTTGCTTAACCACTGAGCCTCAGTTTCTCCATCTGTGAATGCATAGAATGTCCTTGGTAGAGTTGTTGTAAGATTGAATAAAATTATCCTTAAAAAACTGTTGAAATCATGTTTGAAGTACAGCAAACGATCCAAACACACTCACCTGCCCCGTTTTCTCACGATCTTTGTGCGGAGTGTTTATGAGGAGGAAAGTGGCAGCCAATGCCCACCACAGAGTGACACTCAACACAGGACTCTTTAAAAAACCCACATGGGGCCGGGCACGGTGGCTCACGCCTGTAACCCCAGTGCTTTGGGAGGCAGATGCGGGCGGTCAAGAGATCGAGACCATCCTGGCCTACATGGTGAAATGCTGTTTCTACTAAAAATACAAAAAATAGCTGGGTGTGGGGGCATGCGCCTGTAACTCCAGCTACACAAGAGACTGAGGCAGGAGAATCGCCTAAACCCAGGGAGCTGAGGTTGCAGTGAACTGAGGTAGTGCCACTGCACTCCAGCCTGGTGACGGAGAGAGACTCTGTATCAAAAAAAAACAAAAACATGCTTTTCAGACTTAAACCCCACTTCCTGAAGAGTGGAAAATTAACACGTTCACACCGACTCTGCTTTTTGTTTTTTGTGGTTTTTTTGCTAATACAGTTACACTTCTTCATACCTATAATAAAATTTATATTACAGCCTCTCGGCTACTAGTAGCCTTTTGCTATAAGGAATTGACCCTGTTTTCCAGATGAGAAAACAGAGTTTAAAAAAAATCAAACCAGAGTGAGCTCGAGTGCCTTTCTTTTTGTTGATAACTTCACTGTACTGTAGTTTACATATCATAAAATTCACCTATTTCAATTGTGTAATTCAATGATTTTTAGTAAATGTTCCCAGGTATGTAACCATCACCATAAATCATTTTATCCCTCCAATAAGATCTCTCATGCCCAGGTCCTTTTAACCTGTTAGGCTTGATACAGCTTTGAAAGGGCTAGGAGAAAGAGGAGGCACTCCACACAGGACAGAAATACATGCGTCTGCCCAAATATCTAGGCCAGTGTTTGAGACTGGGAGCAGAGGGCTGGTGTCTAGGGGTAGAGAGGATCATTGTCATTCAGAGCACATGAGGCTCATCCCTTTACAGTACTGAGAGCCTCATAAGTGTGTGGCCAGAGGACATTGCAATTCTGTTACGACTGCAACTTTAAGGGAGGCTGTTTTGAAGAGGAATCAGTAAACATGCTACATCCTCGTGGGGGTCCTCAGTCCTGATACCCAGATAGCTGGCTATGGCAGGAGGGGCTATGTGTGCTTGGCCTTGGTTAAAAAAAAAATCAATGCCTCAAGATGCAAGGCTAGATAAGAATACTGAATAAGACATAAATATCAAGATCTCTTTTGATCCTTTAGGTCACAGGAGCTCAACTGCACTCCAGTCAAATTGGTTAATTAATAACAATAATAGTGATGATGATACAGCTCCCACTGTTTAAAAATTAACTAGAGGCAAGGTTTTGTGCTAAGAAATCTATGTCCCATTCATTATGATATTAATTCTTACAACAACTCTTTGAGGCAGGTACAATTATTGTTCCTACTCTTTCCAAGAGGAAACTAAGACTCAGAGAGGTAAATAGACTTACCCAAGGACCTACAATAACCAGATTTTAAGCAGAATTTGAAACTGAGGCTGTTGGGTTTGCCTGTGCTTTCCCCAAGTAACACAGTAGTGGCAAAATAGCACTACTATCGACTGATGTTTGACCTCATCTATTTTTTCACTCAGCTTCTCTGGGAGTCCCATGAAGGCTTGGGGCCATGTCCATTTCTGTTCACTGTTGAATCTTAGGCATCTAGCTCAGTGCCTGACACCCAGAGGTGTTCAATGAATATTTATCATTTTAACATTGTTGAGACTCTATCATGTGAGATAAGAAGACACTAGAATATCCTTCGTTTTTTACTTAGAGATTGAGTGACTAGCAAGTTACTTCTTTGTGCCTCAGTTTCCCGATGGGTAAAAGCAGAAGGAAATAGAATCATCGATCTCAAAGGGTTGTTGAGAAGATTAAATATGCTTGACATCTGGCTTCTATAAAGTCAGGACTCAATAGCTGCACACTCTTACCAGTATTAGTAATAATATACTACTGATAAGTATTGCAGAAATAAGGAGATTTAGGATCACAAAGATGAATCATCGTAGCATAGGGCCAGACACAAGAAAGTGGCCCAGTCAGAGCATGAGGTCCTGTCTCTGCACTACAAGTCTCTTTTTTTTTTCTTTTTTTGACTTTTCAATGTTCAATAAATGTTTGTTGACTGAAAAGGATGCTGACTCAGAGCCAGAAGAGAAGGGACTGGTGCAAGCCAGACACCTATCATCAATCCAGGAGACAGGGCACTGCCTTCCTACCCAGTGATTTCTGAGCCTGCAAGAAGGATGCCCTGACCCACTGAATGATTCCCTCTCTTGCAAGTACCTCCTCTCTGCCTCCCCTCCCTCAGGAATGCTTCTGTGAAGGTGAAACATGTGGATTCTGAAAGGGAACAGTGAATAGTTGCTCTTGTGCATTGTTATGCAAATACTACACAAATTAGAGTCTTAAATCTGGCCTTAATGATGCCATTCTGCTTTGTCTTCCAGCTTCCCTGACACTCATTCTGAGATGCACCGTACAGATGTTAGTTTATTATGTACACCAATAACTCACTCTACATCTCAGCGAGGTGGGCTGTTAGCAGCCACCATCACAGCTCTGATAGCGACGGAATGCACCCCGGTGAAAGCTGTGTGATTTAAGCTTTTTGCTGCCCACAATTCAAGCGCTTTCTTTTATCAGGACCCAAGCGGCAGCTAATCGAGTGACTGGCAAATCCAGAAACAACACAGATCCCACAAAGAGGCTGATTAAAGCTTACTTGAAATTTGGAAAATAATAATTTTTAAAAATGATAACATTAAAAAAAAATCTCAAGATGCACAAAGAAAACCAATTTGGTTTGAGCCAATCTTTCATCCTCAGAAGGATTAGAAGAAAGGTTCTGCTTTATGCTGAATGTGGAGACGGCTTTTGCAGCCAAAACATATAACATCCCACTAATTATTCTTTCAAGCTTCAACATGTACTTTATTAATCTTTTTTTCCCACTTTAACAGCCACAGATGTAGACTTAATTCAGTGCGTAAGCAACAGAACTTGTTTAAGTTCATCACGTCAGCTGCATCTTTGGTGTCTGCCTCACAAGGGCGGGCAACGTTAGTAGGGCTCAGAGATGGAAGACACGTCAATCATGTTTGGCATCACCCTTCCAGGAGATAACCTGTCCTTAGCATATCCCAGCCACTGTACTCGAGGCAGTACAGTGTGGTCCCTTTTGAGAGCTGCTCAAAAGAAAAAAACAGCTGAAGGAGGACTAAAAGCAGTGATGATAAATAACTCCCTCTCCTACCTAAAGATCTGGGAGCTGTTCACTCCTCCCAATGGATCTAAATGAAAAATAAGTAGTGCAAAAAAAATACCAATTACATAGAATCTAAACACTGAAAGTTCAGCTTTATTTTATATTTTGGGGGCCATATTTTATTCTTTCATGTATGTGGGTATCTACTTGTTAATACATAATTAATTATATTACTTTGTAATACCTACATAGTAGGTATAGAGAAACTTCTTTGTGTCAAGCACTGTGATGGGACATAGGCATGTGGCATACAAAGATTCTATTCTTCAAGAGAGGGAAGGAGAGAAAGGGAATCACTGCCTGGAATACCTACTATTACTATGCGTCAGACACTGCGTAGAGAACTCATAAGAACCTGTATACCCTGAGAGGCAGAGATTACTTCCACTTAACAGATAAGAAATCTCAAGCTCAGAGGGTTTGAGTAACTTGCCCAAGGTCACAGAGTTAGGAAATATTGGAGCTGGTATTCAAATCCAGAACCACCACATTCCTAATTCCCAGTTTTATCCACTCCCAAATACTTAGGATGTTTGGATCATTTTATAAATAACTATAATAAAGGACAAAGGTTAAAATGGGCCAAAAAACAAGAAAATAAAACTTTATGAAAACTTAGAGGAAAGAGAGAATGTGACCAAGTAGGAAGAGTTAAGTAAGGATCCCTAGAGAAGGAAGGAAGCAGGGGACCTAAGTTTTAGAGGGTAAGTTAGGTATACGGCAATTAACATTAAAAAGGACACTTACAGGAGAGGGAACAGCCTGAACAAAGATTTAAAAAGCTGTAAATCATGGATAAAGATTAGGGAGCCCAGTCATAGAAGTTCAGTGTATGAATAAAGCTAAATAAAAATAAGGTTATGAATATAGTGTAGGATTAGATTGCAGAACTTATGGTACCACATAAAGCATTTTTCATTAAAAATTGTCAAAGAAAATTGGTTCCATCTTCCACCTATGAAAGACTTAGAGAAATGTTTAGTTTCATGCCAATCCAAGACGTCAGTTCAGTTAAACACAAAACGTCTTATTGAATATGTCCAAGTTCCAGCAGGGCATTTGAGATCAGAAGGTTCAAGTTCAAGTTCCAGTTCTTCTCACTGACTCATCAACCCTGAGAACTTCATTTCATTATAGCCATGTTCCGGTGTTTGCTCATTCTCATTGTTCCAAAAGACTCACTGCCATACCTATTGGTCTGGTTGGGCTAAGCATCATGTGCCAATCACAGCAGGACAGTTAGTGGGAACATTTAAATAATATCCATTATGTACTTATTTATCCAAACATATTCCAGAAAATGTGCATACACACCTACTAATGTGAGCTAGGCCCAAAAATATACAAAAAGATTCTCTAATTTCAAGCCTAGAACAACTTTGAAAGGTAGGTAACATTGCCCCACTCTACAGATGAGGACACTTGATGTCTAAAGAATTTGACCAAGTCCAGGATCATATTCCTAGGAAGTGGAAGAATCCAGTCATTTGACACCATAGTAGTGTCAAAGTGGATGATATTTCCAAGAAATCAAGGTTTAGTGAATTAAACGGTCTTCCCTTATATCTGATAATGATGATGATAACTTTTCCCCATGTTCCATGTTGGGTAACAAACATAGAGGTGAAGTGGATTGCTCCAATTCTCACAGTTAGTCAGTAGTAGACTTAGGATTCAAGCATAGGCAGTCTGGCATGTGTCTCTAATGCTGCATTCTGCTAAAAGTTGTTGTCCAGAATTTATGAACTGGCCTGACTTGTTCATAAGCAGCACTACATCCATTGCCTCATCTAATCCTCATAACACCCCTATAATGCAGATACGATTATTCCCACCTTCGAGATGAAGACACTGAGGCTTAAGGCCACACATTTAATTGAAAAGCAGCTGTATTCTTTTATTACAGAAAGAAGCATTATATTTTGCCTTTACTCAGGAAAAACATATACATACGTCTGATACAATTCCAAGAATTCTCAGAGCAATTACATAGCCTCTTGCTGCAAACACAACAGAACCTTCTTCAAAGCGCCACACATGCTTGGAAGAACACACACATAAAAGCGCAATTTGAACACTTGTCGGTTTTACCCCCCTTGTTGCAAGAGAAGACAAATGTTTATGCATCAAAAAAAATCTAGCACATTTCCCAGTTTAATTAGTTTTGTCAAGTGCCTGCAGTATGATTTCCATGCTAATTTCTCCATATCCTATTTCAGTTTCTTTATATTCCACTTCAATTATTTGCTTAAAAATTAAGAGAGGCACAATGACTATGTTCAAATTCCACTTCATTCAACTAACATTTACTGATGTTCCATTGTGTACTAGCCCTGCAGAGCGCTCAGAAGTACAGCACATATGATCTTACCTGTACTCCCATGCCTATTGCAGACATTACTAATCTATCAGCTTCTCTCTCCCCTATTCCACACTCCCTGGGAAGTAGAAACCTCAAAATTCATCTCAGCATGGCTTTCCAGGCAACTAGTACCAACTGAGTGATGCTGACATGGGAAAATGCAAACTGCTTGCTATCCTAGTGTTAAGCATTTTCTTTTAAATTCCTTTCCCATGTAATTCTCATGAGGTAGTGGTAACTGCTATTTTTACTCCATTTTTACCCAAGAGGTAACTGTGGTTCACTGAGATCCTACCCACATGTTAGTTATGAGACTGATGGGAAATCTCCCTGACATCTTATATTTAGCATGAAAATCACCAGGCCTTCAAGTTTTGATCATCTGTGGGCCTGACCCAGCATGGGTCTACTTTCTTGGCCCCTGAGGGGAAATGTAAAAGGAATAAGGAAAATAGTCTCTATGGGGTTATACTAATCCCCCAGGTGGTAGTAAGTATTCTTCTACTGGCCTGTGAAACCTTCTGTATTTCTTCACTTTTGTAAATGCAGCTGTCAGATGTGGAAGAAGTTCAAGTAATAAACTAATCCAAAGTTTTCATTTTAAATCAAGGCCTATGTTCATCTCATTTAATCTTTAAGTCAGTCTTTGAGGTGGCCATTATTATCCTTATTTTATGAGGAAGCTGAGGCACAGAGTGGTTGAGTAATTTGTCTAAGGTCACATAACTAGGTCGCTGACACAGTCAAGACTCAGATCTTTCTACTTTATAAGCCTGAATATTTAGTGATACATTTTCTTTCCTGAACTTTTCTCTTTTCCCTTTAGAACATAAATATAAGGTAATCAATTTAAAAAAAACTTTATTTCTTCTTTCACTTCATTTTTATTCACTTCCTTCTAAAAATTATTATTTTTTTTTATTTTTTTGAGATGGAGTCTCACTCTGTCACCCAGGCTGGAGTACAGTGGCGCAATCTCAGCTCACTGCAACCTCCACCTCCTGGGCTCAACCGATTCTCCTGCCTCAACCTCCCGAGTATGTGGGATTACAGGCACCTGCCACCACTCCTGGCTAATTTCTTTGTATTTCCAGTAGAGTCAGGGTTTCACCATGTTGGCCAGGCTGGTCTCAAACTCCTGACCTCAGGTGATCCACCTGCCTCGGCCTCCTAAAGTGCTGGAATTATAGGCGTGAGCCACTGTACCCAGACATATTTTTATTGAGCATACGTATATATTTTAAACAATAGATGATTGCTTAGTTATATATTTAACAAAGTTCCGTGAATCTTGTATAGAGACCATGGGATGCAGAGAAGAGTCACAAACTGTTTGTGCTCTCAGGGAGATTACAGTCTGGCATGAGGACTGACCAATCAGAGGCAATTCAAATGCAGTGTGGTTCTGACAGGGCAAATACAGGAAATGAGGAAGCACAACATCTGAGTTCTGGACACTCAGAAGTGACCAGAGTAATTAATCATAGCTGCTGAAACAAACAACCCCTAAATATCAACAGCTTACCAATCTGAAGTGAGTCAGCAGGCTCTAGTCTATAGGGTAACTCAGGACCTCAGGCTGCTTTCATTATATATCTCTACCACCCCTGCAGCCTCTTCAGAGCCCTTTTCCATATTTCTCCATCTGGCCTACTGTATAAATTGAATGTTTATCTTTCCCCAAACACACAAACATTTCTTTAAATGTTTATATCTTTAAATTCTAATGCCCAGTGATGGTATTAGGAAGTGATTGGGAGTGATGGTATTTGGGAGGTGATTAGGCCATAAGAGTAGAGCTCTCATGAATGAGATTAGTGCCCTTGTAAGAAGATACACAAAAGCTTGGCCTTGGTCTTTATTTCTGCCTTGTGAGAGAGAGAATACAAGAAGATAACCAACTGTAAATGAGGAAGTGGCCCTCAACAGACAACGTATCTTCCAGTGCCCTCATGTAGACTTCCCAGCCTCCAGAACCGTGAAAAACGAATATTTGTTGTTAAAAACCAACTGCTCTGTAGTATTATGCTATAGAAGCCAGAATTAACTAAGACATCCACCAGTGAGAAGGAAGAGAGAGAGTGTGGCAGACTGTGGAAGAGAGTTTTGATCAGATCTGGAAGAGGTGTATATCCCACGTATCATTGGCCATTTAGCCTGTATAACTTGAGCCTCTGGGGTGTTGACTGACCCAATGCTCACTTTTCCTTTTATTATACAAAATGACTAAATTCCCCAATTTTCCTTAGAGGTAAGGGTCCTATAACTGCGTTCGACAGTAGAAACACCCCTGACTCTCATGGTCTCATTAGTCTGTGATATGAGAAACTTCTGTGGTGTTAAGCCATTGGGATTTTAGGATTGTTACAGCAGCTTTTGTTAAATTAACCTGACTAATAGAGATTCTATTTCTTTTATTCTAAAATGAAGATAATGGTATCCTGCCATGAGAAGCAAATAATAAAGTGGGCGTGAGAACTCCCAAGAGGTCTAACGTATTGTTTCCCATTATTCATTTCACTCGAGAACAGCAGTTGGGGTCTCAGGTACAGAGACAGCAAGGAAGGCCTCTCTGACCATGGTATGATGCTGGACAGAACATTAGGCTCTTCAGAGACCATAGCAGGGTGAGCTTGACCCACGTGCTCCACAAAAAGAACAGAATTTTCACTGGGCTTCTTCCTTGAATAACAACCACCTTGTACACTCGCATCAATTCTTTCATTAGGACATGAGTGGTCGTACCTAGCAAAGAGTCTGTTGGACAGTAAAAGTCAGGCACAGTTGAGCTAAGACTCCTTCCTGAAACATCTGGAGGGTTGTTTCCCCCTCAGAGCTGCTCCTACCTTGGTCCCAATGCATCCATTTTTTACTTGAATAATATGAATAATAACCAGCGGTTTGCTGGAGCAGACTCACTCCAGCTCGAGAGTCAGTTATGCACATCCTTCCCAAGTCTTCATTCTGTGATGCCAGTAGCTCGAAATCAGTCGTGGTGGGAGTGCTTATACCACAGAAACAGGCAAATAGGCAGATCATGGGACTTTTTCTTTTCTTTTTTTCTGTATTTTTTTTAAGATGTCCATAGTGTAAGAATTCACCAGCACAGCACTGGTAATGATACAATTAGTAATAATAATAATGGCGGTAGCTATTATTTCCAGCATGGTCACAGTGTTCCAGGGCCATACTTAATAAATGCTAAATGTGTTCTATTTCACTTATTCCGTAACACCCATTCAATTAGCTGTTACGGTACAACTCCTATTTCAAAGTGGAAACTAAAGCTCAGAAAAATTAGCAACTTGCTGAAGAACATGAAGCAATGAATTGGGAGAACCAGGTTTTGAACACAGTTCTGTCTGTCTCAATGCTCACATTATTTCTATTGTGTCATTAAATAAAAGGAGAATTTGAGTTTCATAATTGGATTCTTGAGGGTAATAAAGCTGTTTCTACCTAGGGAGGGAAAGAATAATAAAATACTTAAAATGCGCCTGTATTTGTATGAGATTACATAATTTAGTAAAAACACTCTCTCACATGCTGTGGATATTAATCCTCCAGGATCTCTGTGAATGATTCTGGGCAATCACTGCTGCACTTGATTGGCAGATCAGTGGACTAGATTCATGTGGTTGGGTGGTTTGTTTTGGGACAAACAAAGATGGCAGGTGCAGATGTGGCCCCTGGGCCCTGGGTCTTCCACCATGCTGTCAAGCTTTATAACTTGAAAGATCATATTGCAGTCATATTTTGCCCCCATAAATTATGATTGCTTGTTTACGTATCCACCTCTGCCTATTCCAAGTGAGTCCCCTGACAGTGGACTTACAGGTCTTCCATCTCAGTGGCTCCAGGGGAGAGCACGATGGTGCCAGGCACATGGTGAATGTTTTATAAATGTCTGTTTAACGAGTGGTTGAATAGATGGCAATGGAATGAGGTAATAGATTTGCCTGACTTAATGAGGGAGAGATGTAACAGAGAGACTGACAGAAAAGGGCTGGTCCCCAAGATAGGAGAAAAAAAGCAGCAGAAGAAGAAAGAGGGTAAAAAGAACAGGGAAACAGTAGTCACTGGAGAGCAACTTGAGTTTCCTCATAGCAGTTTCCAAAGGCTTGTGCTAAGCTCAACCCTCGCAAACCTATGTGAATTTGATGCCTTTTAATCAGCAAAACTGCAGGCTTCTTTGGTGAATCAAGCAAGAGAGCCAGAGTCAACCAAGAAATAGCAGACAGGCAGCTGCCCCAATTGTAGACTTGGCCTTAGCTATGCTGTTCTGACCTATGCCAAATGGAGCCCATGGGCCTGAGACGGAGGCGGTGTCTTTGACATTTTGGTCCAGCATTATGCCTTTGGCCCTGCAGAACAACCAGCTTTCCTCTTCAGAGCCAACTCTGCATCCCACCTGGCCTCGGGCATCTCTCATGATTTATATCTCCTGAAACTCTCACCTCCAACCCTTTAACTCCTCTTCCTTCACCTCTTCTCTCTCGACTCATTTTCACATCTCCTCTTTCCATGTTGTCCCCCTTCCTTCAAACATGATACTTAATTCTGTTTGTTGACTCTGACATCTGGCTTTTCTCCTTGGCCACAAGCTATACTTCTGATGATGCTACCATTGGCCTTAATGAGACAAGCATCTTGTCTAGTCCAGCCCAGCCTCCAAGACTACCCATGACAAGCTTTTCCTGAGCAGGGACCCAAACCTCATGGCTTCTATTGTTTTCTCCATGGAGAGTGTGTTGGTCATGATGTTTGTGTTTCATCTCTGCCTCCCCAAATGACTTCTCTAAGTCAGTGGTTGCTCCTTCTTGACTGCACCTTAAAATCACCTTGGATGCTTATGTAAAATTCAATATCCACACCTATTGAAGATTTTATTTTTTAAAAGTTTCAGAGATCATCCTAATGTGTGGTCAGGATTGATAATCACAGGTCTAAGCCAATTTGTTAATCCCATTTCCCTTGCAAGAGCATATATGGGCCTGACATTTAATCGTGAAGCAAAAGATACAAAGGGAAGCTGGGAGGTTCTGCAAGGAGGACAGAAGAAATAGACATAGCCCTTTCTATGTATCAGGGTATGTCTTTCCAGATGAACTGCAAAGAACTTCTGTCATTTTGCAGTCATGAAGGGACACGAACAGCCTGGGGGGAAGTTGACATGCTGAAGATGGTAGAGTCCAGTGAGATGGAAAAAGCTGGATCTCCATCACATTCCTAAACCAAATAACCAGCCTGGCCCCTGATCTTATTTAAAGAGATAATGTAGTTATTTATTGTGTAAATTGGGGGTCAGTATATATATATTTTTTTTTCTGCAAAGGGCCGAGAAGTAAATATTTTAGCCTTTACTACTCACACAGTCTCTGAACCAACCATTCTGCCCTTGGACATAAAAACAGCTATAGACATTACACCATGAATGGGCATGGCCATATTCCAATAAAACGTAATTCACAAAAACAGACAGTGGGATGGATGTCACCTGTGGACTGTTTGCTGATTCCCCGTTGAAGTAATCCTAAGTCAGTGTGTCTTGTTACTTGCAGCCCAAGGCATTTTAAGTGATAAGGGGAAGAGTCCCAAAACTGAGTCTGCATGAACACCTCTTCTCCCTGCTGAACCCCAGATACACAAATTTTGTGTCTGCTTGTCAAATCCTCCTTGATGTCCTGTAGATACCTCAAACTGAACATATTTAAAACTGATCTCATCTTCCCCACACCCATCCCTAGGTCTGCCTCTCCCCTTGAACTTCCTACTTAGCAAAAGCCACCATCACCTTGAGTTGCTCAAACTAAAAAACGCTGAATGACCTTTATTATCTCTATTGTCATTAGTCAGCCAGCCACTCTATTTTGTCAATCCAGCTATGAAATATTTCTCCATCCTCCATCTATGCAAAGCTATGTACTATATACCAGGTACAAGGCCAAAATAGTTTATGACAATGAACAATGCAGATGCAGTTACCACCCTCTCCAAGCTTAAGATAGGATCCTTGATGTACAATAGATAACAACTAGTACCTGCCATCATTGAAACCTCCAAAATGCCAGCCTCCATACCAGGCACTTTACAGTGAGGGCGCTGATCTACAGGACAAACCTGAGTGGACATATTATTCTCTGTTATTCATAGATAAAGAAATTGAGGTGAAGAACAGTTGAATCTCTTGCCCATGGTCATGGCAGCAGAGTGGGGGCAGCACCATAATGGGAGGCATATCTGTCCTCACATCAAAGCCCAGGCTCTCCACACTACCTCTCATCCACTGATTGCTCCTCCTTGCATGAGGTTGGCTTTCTGAACCACATTGTCACTTTGGGAATACTAGATCAATCAGTTCGCAGGATGATACCTGGATCTCACTTTGGCAAAAAGCCCATGACAAACTTCTCATCAGCACAAGGGCTGTGCAATTAGGCACAGGTTATTAAAACATCTCATGCTCAAAATCAGTCACTCTCTGTTCTCTGCCAATTAGGACCGCCACCTGTGCTCAGACAGGGCTTTCTCACAGAGAACGACAAAAATCCAAGTGCTAGGAGGTAGGCAGTGGGGGTCCTCAGCAAGATACTCTTTCCAAAATCACGTATGATCAGGTAAATATAGTCCAAGTAGAGCTGAAATGCTCCAGCTGCCTCTGCCCTGACATCTTCCTCTCATACTGCTAATTTGGAAGTGAGAGGATGGTTGAAAGAACACAACCCTACAGCTGGGCAGATCTGGGTCCAATTCTGCTGCCACCTTGGCCAAGTCACACAAACTCCCCTTGTCCCTGCTGCCTCACCTTCAAACTGGAGCTATGATAGCTGCCTACTTCCTATGGCTACCCTGGGGGTAGAGTACAATGAGGTTTTTGGAACAGTGAGGGAATTGTGAGGACCTGAGCGGTGCTCAGTGACAGCCCTCTTCCCTGCTGTGGTTGCTGTAATGACAAGCTCCCAGCTGGAGGCGCATGGGCTCAGGGTAGCCCCTTTAGGTGGGGCTGGAAGAGAAACGTTTGTTGAGCACTTAGTAGCTCAGGAGTCCCAGCCTTCCTTGAGGCTGCAGCTTAACACTATGCTTAGCACTTTAATGTAACTTATTTAATCTCTCTTTAATCTTTGATCTTAATAATAACACATTATTAAGCCATTTTCAGACAATAAAACCATGGTTCACAAAATGACAGCTATAAAATAGGTAGAATTCACAGGTAAGACTTCCTGATCACAATGCTTGTGTTTTTTACTGCATTCTAAGTGCTTTCATACACCAAGATAACGGTCATATTCACTCACTCTCTCTGCGTCCATCTCTGCCTCCCTCTGTCTCTCTCTTTGTCTGTACCCTGCCCTTAATTCTCTCCTTCCTTCTCTACTATCTCCTTCTTCCCTCCCTCCTACCTTCTCTCCTTTTGTCTTTCCTTCAGTAGCTGGGGTTACTCCCCAGCTGCCAGAACCTGTGTCCTAACGTCCTCAGGTCTTAGAGAGCTCTGAGTTTTCAAACCTTGGGCCTGGCTGCCTAATAACAAAACCTCCCTAAGCCCTCCCAAGCCCTCAGCTCCCTCCCCATGCTGTACAATGGCTTTGGCCACTTTTCTTACCCTTCAACAATGTCCATTTCAACCAATGGATTTAGTGTAAAACCACTGGCCTCTGGAGCCAGGGACTCAGAATGGGCATTGGTCCAGAGGCTGGAACCTTAGAGATGCATCTGGCAAGAAAAGGTTTGGGAACAAGCTAAACTAAAATTTCCAGAATCAGGGATTTATTTAACAAATGTTTACATAAATTCTTATTAACCACTTTTCTGGAATCAAAAGGTGTTAATGGTTTTCATAATCACTTCATGTTTCCTAACCCACACTGACATTTCTCTTTCCTCCAGGCCCTTCCAAGTCTTCCCTGAAAAACTCAAAGCAGTACCGTGTTATAAAACTCCTATGGGTAAGATTCGAGATAAGAGATGATGCATAGAAAAGGAGAAAAAATTCCAGTTGTATGACTACTGCCCTGGAAATTTGGCAGGAGCATTAAGAATATTAATGCTCCATTTGAAAATGTTATTCTCAGGAGAGGCAATGTGATACAAAGGATATACCATGGGACTTAGAGTTAGGAGACCTATATTTAAATCTCAGCTCCACCACTGACCAGCTGCATGACCTTGAAATAATCACTTAATCTCTCTGGGCCTCAGTTTCCTCATCTATAAAACAAATGGCCCAGATATGATGATGTCTAAGATGACTCCCAGCTCTAAAATTCTGAAATGCTAAAATGGTTCAGTTCCTTCTGATGGCCAATAAATGAAAGGGTGATTCAGACTACCAGAGCAATTCATATTTTATTTATTTTTAAATTATGGAAAATTCCTTTGGCCAGATATAGAGGCCCAATTCACTGCTGGAACAAATGCTATGACTTCCAAGCTATCATATTAGGTATTAAATTTAGAAAATATAAAGGGAATAAAATTGTGTTTCATGTTTATAGCCTTATTAATAACTTTTACCTCATCAATAATGTGATCCATTTTTCCACCTCAGAAGGCAAGAAATACTTAGCAAAGAAAGAAAAAACTAACAATTATTGCCTACCCACTATTAGTTACTATTTATTGAGTACTTATAATAAGCTAGATACTATTCTAGAGATATTTCTTATGTTATCCTACTTCACATTTCTAACTGCACCATGAAATAGGCATTACTGTCCTCATTTTATAGATGAGAAATATGAGACCAAACAGGATGTGACTTGTTCAGTATCATGAAACTAGTGAGGTCAATTTGAATCCAGGTCTGTTGATACTCGGACCAACATTTTTCTTACTGTATCCCTTTTGAAATAGTCTGCACAGAGAGCTCCCTCTCAGTAGGGCTAAGCAAGTAATAATTATGTAGGGATGCTGTAAGAGGGTCATCATGCTGGGAGGGAGCCTACGTGGTTGGACTGAGTAACCTTTGTAATTCCTTCTATTCTGAATCAAGTAATTCTATTACCTAAAGTCACTGTGAGTAGAGTAATTAGAAGCAAAATCACTAATCCTCCCGGAGGAGCAGCAAAATATGTTCTTTTTATTTCTTCTTAATGTTTCCCGTAACTCTTTTTCTTTCAAGAAGAATAGCATCTCTCTGAAATTTAGGAGTCTACAACCTATTTCCCTCAGCTACTACCAGTGTTTCAGTCTTTTGATGACCCACTTGAACCACAGAATTATTATTCTACATTAAGGCTTTTGTATAATTCTACCCAGGAATTAGAATGAGGAATGTGAAATTTAATTCAATAGCATAGGAATGTCCACCTGTAATCCCAGGCAACATTAAGCTGGGTTACTTTGCTTAATAATGAGCTTTCTTCTTTTTACTTCATATGTTCAAGGAAGTGCTTAAATACCCAAAGTGCTTAAATACATAAAGCTATGGTCACCAATACCCTAAAATAACCTTTCTTCTTTCTTTTTAACAGCCATTATCTCTGGAATTCCTGGAAGGAGCTTAGCATCTGTTTTTGAGCTTCCTCACTAAACAATAAGCTGAGGACAGAGATACATAAGAAACTGTGTAATCAAGGTAAATTCCAGCTATGTCTCCAACAAATGGACAACTTCAACTTAGGTCAGGACTTCTGTGAATGGTTTCTTAGAGAAAGAGGTATAGCAGGCTCTGACCAAGGTGGTCAGATATGCAGAACTGACTCCCAATGAGAAGTTGGGTAAAACTACCTAGGATCAAGCAGCCTCTTAGGAAGAAACGACCAGCCAGGTACGGTGGCTCATGCCTGTAAATCCAGCACTTTGGGAGGCCGAGATGGGTGGATTACTTAAGGTCAGGAGTTTGAGACTAGCCTGGCTAACATAGTGAAACCCCATCTCTACTAAAAAATACAAAACTTAGCCAGGGGTGGTGGCACATACCTGTAATCCCAGCTACTTGGGAGGCTGAGGCAGGAGAATCACTTGAACTTGGGAGGTGGAGGTTGCAGTGTGCTGAGATGGCACCACTGCACTCCTGCACTCCAGCCTGGGCATTAGAGTGAGACTCCATGCTCCCCACCCAAAAAGAAAAGAAAACAAAAGAAAACTGGACCCTGCTAGTTATCAAATTACGTCAACTAATGAAAGCAAGTGTTGCAGAAGTAAAGTCACCACAGGAAAAAGGAAATTTGAACTAGTGACCAGACCTGAGTGCAAATCCATAGCTCAGGGGCTTATAAGAAAGGTTGGTTTGAACCCAGCATGGGTGGATACTGGAAGTCCCTCCAGGCCTTGTCTTCCTAGAGTGGGTGTCATGTACTGGGCACAAGAGCTAAGCATGTGTGTGTGACCTAAATCACCATTTACTAGGTGTCAGTCACTATTCTAAATGCTTATTATAGATTGACACATTTAGTTATTAATAACTGTATAAGGTAGTTACTTTATTAACACTATTTTATGGATGAGGAAGATGAAGTTTAGAGATTAATTTGCTCAGGCTGGGCATGGTGGCTCACGCCTGTAATCCCAGCGATTTGGGAGGCTGAGGTGGGTAGATCACTAGGTCAAGAGATGAAGACCATCCTAGCCAACATGGTGAAACCCTGTCTCTACTAAAAATCAAAAAATTAGTTGGGCATGGTGGCATGTGCCTGTGGTCCCAGCTACCCAGGAAGCTGAGGCAGGAGAATCACTTGAACTCAGGGGTGGAGGTTGCAGTGAGCCGAGATCGCGCTATTGCACTCCAGCCTGGTGACAGAGCGAGACTTTGTCTCAAAAACACAAAAAAAATTGCCCAAATTCACATGGCTAGCAAATGTTAAAGCCTGTATAGAGCTCCAGATATTCCAAATAAAACTCCAGAAAGGGATGTTTCCAAAAGAAAATAAGGGAATTCCTACTAATAAGAATAGATGGTGGACCAATTGCTTAAGTGGAAAAATAAGAGGACCATGAGCATATGAGCACCTACAGCTGGAAAAATGAGGCAAGTATGGAACATGGCCCCCAAAAACCAAAGCAGGTGATGGTGACAAGAAAGCGGCTGGTATTGTTAGAGAACAGGCCCAAGAGAACGGAAGTCTGGAGGCAAATGCAGAAGTGGTACAGGGGAAAGACTAGAAAATTAGGTAAAATGAAAGTGTGAAGCAGCGGTTCTGAAAGGGCAACAGAGAATGATCTGGATCAATCGCAAGTAATAGGAAGAATCCAATTTAGTTGAGGTGGTGCAAATGTGATGAGAGGCTGCCATTGTGTTCAGAAGCAGCAGGGGGCTGGGAACCAGAGATAAAGCAGGTGGTTTAAACTATCTTCTTCCCCTTATAAAGCTAATCCTGGCCATCTGGGAAGGATGGCTTCTAAGGGATTGGCAGAAGGCCTCATCTTGATAGAGAATTTAGCCTATTAGCTGCCCTCTCTTAGGAACCTAGAGAGAGGCCATGGGCAGACCCCTTAATAAAACCCTTCCTCAGAAGCCAAGCCTCTAACCTCAAAGCACCAGATACCTTGAGAATTGCCTGCTCTTAACTTTTCCCCAAAACATTACACTGGGACTTTCCAAGACATTGAGTGCCATACCATTGCACTAAGCTGACCTCTAAGCTTCATGGGCTGGTGAAATGACAACTGACAGATATCAGAAGCTCCTCCTCAACTCTCGGTATGCAAGACAGAAATGCAAAGGCAATGCTGTTGGGATGCTAGAGAGATTCAGGTGAGGCCCTCAGGAAACCAAGTTCAAATCTGTTCATTGGTCCCTGTGGAAATTCAAGTGAGAAAGTAGCATCTTGCTTTGGCAGGCCGGACCTGAGTTTGAGTACAGGGACTTCAGGCAAGTCCCTTTCCCACTGTGTGCTTCAATAAAGGATGGGACTAAATGACCTCTAAATTTCCTGGAGTTTGCCTATTGTTATTATTACTAGTGATACCAGTGAACTGAAAGGCATGACTCATGGTACGTTTAAAATACATTTACTTCTTAATTTCCTGCTGTCTCCTTAAAATAAAATCAATTACATTAAAAGCAAAATCCCTATCCTTTATATGTTTTCCAATTTCTGAGTATTTCCTTTAAACTACATAATAGAATTTGGCACTGCACTTTGGAATTTCATTTCTATTACATCTTTTTATCTAGTAAGTTTTAATTTTAAGTTCCAGTTACAGTATTATCCTCATTACCATCACCACCACCAATCCCATCATCATTCATTATTCTTCTGAATAGCCTATGAGTTTGTTGAAAGTAGGCTCCCTTTTGTCTAATTTTTTAATCCCTAAGAGTGCTGAACACCATGCCTCATGTGGCATAGAGCCTCAATAAACATGGTGTAAAGGACTGATAATAATTCACACATTCAGCATTTCGGTCCAACTAGACAACTTGAAAATTCTCTGAAGACACTGAAATCCTTTCCCCAAATGCCCGTACATGTGTTGTACTTTTTGCATGGCATTCTTTGCCCTTCTCTGCTCATCTACCATGTTCTAAGATGCTGCTCAAATGATACAATAATCAAATCTTATGAAAAATTAAAAAAAAAAACCTCTCCGATACCTCTGAATATAAAATAACCACTTTAGTAAGGCCTTTCCAGAGCCTCTCTGGAAATCTTGATTACCACAGCCTACAGCCAGAAATACGCATCCCTCTTCTTGTACTTAAAATAATGCATTATATCTGATTGTATAATTGTCTCCTCAACCAGATCAGGGACCCTGTGTTAAAATCACCTGGGAAGCTTTTAAAAAATTACTAATGTTTGGCTGGCTCCATTCCAGATCAGAAGAATCAGGTTATCTGAAATGGGGTTTGGATATTGGTATTTTTTAATTCTCTTCAGTAATCTACTGTGCAGACAAAGTTGTGAACCTCTGTGTAACATGGTGAGGTACTAGAAGGCAAGAACTATGGTTTGTCTCTGTGAGTTTAGCTCTCAGCAAAGATTACTACCCAGTAAATAACTGTCAAATGAATGAACTAGGAAGCATAATAGAAATATAAAAATAATTTATGTAAGTCTCTTCAGAAAAGTTTGTTTTAAAATGTTGTGAGATAAACAACTATATATTAATCTAATGACTCCTGACTTATTGGACAATTTTGTTTAAACATATATCAAACACATAAATTGCCTAGGAGCCAACATCCAACTAAGCAGTTTTCCCAATGGTGGTAAACGTGGCCTTAAAAAGAATCTAGATGGATCCTGCAAAAATATGAACATTAAGGCAATTCATTAGCATAGCCTCTAAGTCCAAAAGCTGGACCTCTAAAGCCCCATCATGTAATGTAGATATATTTTAAGGTTGTTACCTCACAACTGTCAAACCCAGCCTCTTCTTGCTTTCTGCTGTGTAATTTATCCTTGAGAGTGGCATGAGAGTTTTTTATTAATTTGTTTGCCAAGCAATGCTCTCAGCTCTCTTGTAATTACGTTGCCTGTTAGTAGTATTAAGTACAAATATAGCTCTTGATTTTCACTTGTTAATTTGTCCCTCTCCTACATTTAGATATAGAAACAGATATAGTCATAAGATCAGAAAATTGCTGATGGTCAGGAGAGGGCAACATAAAGGCCTGTGTATCTTTGCCAGTAATTAATATGCAATGAACTACTGCCATATGGTGGAAAGATCACAAAAGAAGCTCTGGGTTTGAGTTGGCCTGAGTCATTTATGCTGTCTTTGGACAGTTAGCTTACCTCTTTGCAGCTTGGACAACCCATCTTAAAAATGAAAAGATAATAATGAAATCTATTTCAACTGCTTAGCAGAATTATTGTATGCATAAAATCAGATAACAGATGAGAAAAATCGTTAAATACAAACAAATATGCTAACATGCTTTGCTCAATCGTTGCAAACATTCTATACACCCACTGTATCATGGGCTACAGTGATATAAATAATGATGATTCTTATCACCATGTTATCATAAGGATTATGCTATTACAATGAAGTCCTGGTGCCTTGTGATGGTTAATTATATGGGTCAACTTGGCCACAGGGTGCCCAAACATTTGGTCAAACATTATTCTGGGTGTGTTTGTGAGGGTGTTTCTGGATGATATCAGCATTTGAATTAGTAGACAGAGTTATGTAAATTGCCTTTTCTAATGTGTGTGGGCCTCATCCAATCAGTTGAAGACCTGAACAGAACAAAAAAGCTGAGTAAGGAGGAATTTCTTTCTGCCTGACTGCCTTCACCTGAGGCATCATGTTTTATTTCTGTCTTTGGATTCAAACTGGAACTAGACCAGTAGCTGTCTTGGGTACCCAGCTTGCTGGCTGCAGATCGTGGAACCTGTCAACCTCCATAATTGTGTAAGTCAATTCCTTACACAAATCTATCTAACGTCTATCTATCTCTCCACCTATCTCTCCATATATCTATCTATCCTTCTCTCTCTTCCCTTCCCTTTCTCCTTCCTTCCCTCATTCCCTTTTTCTCTCTTTCACACAGGCACACACACACACTCCCTATTGATTCTGCTTCTCTGGAGAACCCTTTACACATCTCTAGCAATATAAACATTCTTTGGGGAGGCTTCAGAAAAAACTCTCTAAATACAATATCTTATGTTACTGGAAGTGTTTTCAGTGATCATTAGAATCAGCTGGCCAGTTTAAAAACATCAATTCTCAGCCATTAGAGATTATCTTCTGAATCAGTACCTCAAGATGGCAGAACCTGGGAATCTGGATTTTAACAGGTTTCATAGTAATTCAACTAACTAGCCATGTTTAAGAACCATCCAACTAAGTGGTTTGGTTGAGAGAACTAGAAACCAAAGATCTGACTGGTGTCTAAACTTTCATCACTTAACTTTATAGATTTTTTTTCTTTCTCTTTTCTCCTATTAAATGTAGATGAGCTATAAATATTATATGTGTAATATATATAGTCTTTAACCATAAACTTACAGTATAGTTATTTTGAATTCAGCCCTGATCATATTCCTTCTCTGTCTTTGGGGTCCCCCTATTGACTATCCATAAAATCCAATATTGTTAAGATGGCATCCAAGTGCCTCTAAAATATGACACCTGGATAAGCCTCCAGCCTCATCTCTCATCACAATCATTCACATACATCCTAAATCTAACTCCCCAATGGAGCGCTTGTTCCAGTTTCTGATCCTGTGCATTGTTCTTGTTCTCACCTCCACCTGGAGGGCCCTCTCACCCCAAACTCTCATCCTTCAAGTTTTAACTAAAACGGCATTTTACCCACGCAACTTCTCCAATAGCTCTGTAATATATTGCTTTATATCATAGCCATTTGTGTGCTTGTCTCCCTCAAAAATAGGATTTCCCAAAAATCAAGCTACATGCTGCAAGTTCATGTATCCAGAGCTCTGAATTCTGACACCCAGTAAGGTTCATATGCATTCAACAAATTGATGCAGGCTGATAGTTCCCTACATAGTTACCAAAAGGAAAAAAATTTAAAAGTTAGACATTTAGTTGCAAACATGGAAAGAGTATGGCAAGAAGGAGTAGCGTGTAGGCTGAGCAGCACAGAGCATTGTTTAGAAGCAAGAGCTTTCAGTCTAAACTCCATTTCCAACTCTCCTACTTATTAATGATAAAAAGGTCAAGTTATTAAGACTTTAGTATCTGTTTTTTTCATCTCTCAGTGAGGATGATGATGATATCAGTCTCACAAGGCTGTTATGGGAATTAACCTTGCTAAGAACTTGGTACATCATCAGGATGCATCATATAAACCATTGAATAAGCTATGCTTGATATTGGCACTCCCTTATTATTTTACTAATATTTAAGCAAGTGGGTAGAGTCCTAGAAATAAAAGACTCCTGATTCATGGATGCAAAGAAAAGTGGGAGAGTCCTCAAGCTAACTTCTCTTGTGGGCCATTTCTGAAGGACACTACTTCAGGGGAAGAAAAAGCCAGAATTGTGCCTTTGTCTTTCATGGATTGCTCCTTTCTCTGACACATTCCCTTAAGAAATATAGATCCACAGGAGATTTGTGTGCGTGCTCTTTTTCCCAATAGTTAAAGCAGCTCATTTGTCATCGCTAAGCATTCATTCTTTTTCTGGAGGTAGATTTGCTAGGTGCCTGGACCTGTCCAAGGCAAGCCTGACAGGCAAGGGGCAGTTGACCTAACAGCTATTGCACATGAGACTAATCTTCTCTTTGACTCTGTGGTAGAAGGAGAAAAGGACCAAGTCTTAGCCCAGACCTGGAAACTCTAAAATGATCCTCAGAATTTTGAAAAGTGATCTTAAATACCATTAGATGGAAACCACTGCTCTGTGACAAAGCTCAGGCCCAGATCAGTGGAAGTAACTTATAATGAAGTACAGAGCTGGGGTTGCCAAAGATGATGATGTCTATGCTAAAGACAGTCCTGTTTTGAGAGAAATGTAAAAAAGAAAGACAATGTTGTGAGGTATTTATAAAGGCAAATGGATTGGATTTTTAAAATCTATACAGAGACAGCTTCTCACTATATTGACCAGGCTGGTCTCAAACTCCTGGCTTTAAGGGATCTCTTGGAAAGTGCTGCGATTCCAGGCATGAGCATGCCCAGCCTTGATGGGATTTTTAAAAATCTGAGGTATAGCTCTTCATACATTCATAATATTGAAGTTAATTTTCTTTATAACATAATAATGCTAGTCAGTGGCTGATTTTTTTCCTTAATGTCCTTACCTAGAAAAATAAAAGTTGACAACTTTCTGTCCTTCAGCACAATTTTGGGGCATGGGTTATTTTACTGGTCTATGAAATTCTCAAAAGTTTGGGGTTGAGAAAATAGGCTCTAGAGCTAAACGAACTTGGTTGCCATCTTTGTTCTTCTTCCAATTTGCGTGACTTTGAGCTATTTATTCAACTTCTCCGAGTCTCTAAAATGGCAACAAAAATAGTAATTTCTACCTTACCAGATCATTGCATGATGAAAAAAAGATACTAGATGGCGTGAGGTTAGCACTGGGCCTGATACAGAAATCATGATAATGGGTGGTTAAATAGATTTTCCAGAATTCAGCCATGTAGATGAAACACAGAAATAAAGAGCAAATGCAGAAAAAAATATTAAGCATTTAATTTCCCTATGTGGAATTCCTCCTAGATGTAGCCTGCATGCTTTGACAGTTGCTGGGTTTGTATTCAGACAAGTCAAAGTTTATATTCTACTAACTAACCTGGGCCATTTTCTGGTCTAATAAATTTAAATAAGGTAGTTAATTTCTCTGAGCTTCTGTTTCCTCATCTGTAGAATACAGTTCCCATCACAGAACATCAGCATCCTAGGTATTTGACATACATCCTCACTTAATATACACAGCTATCCTACAAGATAGGCATAGTTGATTATCATCTGCTGTAGCTGTGTTCTATAAAGTTTCACAAATATTGAACATTGTTCCTAGGGGAAACACAGGGTCATGTTCCTGCAAGGCTCTGATCACAGCGTTTTCATCAACTGAGAAATATGTAACAGGGGAATGGGCTGGGAGCCCACAGGCACCAGGTTAATCACAAAAGGGTATTTAATAATTGAGGCCAGACTCATCCAACATAGAATTTGAAGAATTAACCATCTATGAAAAAATAATCAGTAAAGATGGAAAGGACTTATAAATGTTTACATAGGCTTTAACTCACTAATGACATTTTAAGAATCCAAAAAAATGATCAGATGAGGAAAAATATTGATTTATTTTTATGTGTTTTATGTATTTTATGTTTTATGTGTTTCTGTTTAAAGGCATCTTAATATTTTTGTTGATTCATTAACATTGAATCCATGGCCAGCAACACTATAACTCATGCCTGAATAAAGCTTATCCAACTCATGTATTTTCTCCAGAAAGCACACCAGACAACTTTGGTACTATGTGTAGGGGCCATATTAAACAGTGAAACTACCAATAAAATAATCACAGAAAACACTAAACATGTGACCATGAAAAGGATGCTTGTTCATAGTAAGAGGGCTGAAACAAAAAGGCAGAGAACTCAGCTGAGAACACGCAGGTCAGGTGACTCAAATGTTTTGTCACTTTGTGCATGTCTGTTGATGACCACAAAAGCACTATGAGTATAGACGTGGGGTTACAAATAAGTTTCAGTGAGTAGTCAAATTTACAAATGTGGAATCTACAAATAGTAAGAATCGTCCGTACTATTTTCTTCATAGACAAGGAATCTGAGGATCAAAGAATTTACGTCATACAACTACATAGTGGTTAAGTTGAGTTGAAACTGGGTAGATATGTCTCCAAAGACCCATGCTATTTCTATTATTAACACAGGACTCCCCATGTCCTGGTTATCCTAGGAAACAGAAGTAGTATGAAGGGCTACCTCACAGAAAGATGGTGAGCATCAAATTAAGCACCTTGAAGGTGCTTTTGAAACCACAGAGCATCATACAAACATAAAGGATTGTTACAAGAAGGTTCAATTAAAGTGAGATTATACTATCTAACACTAAGGCCAACTATAACAAACTCCCTGATTCTCCTTCAGTAGAAAGAGACTAAGTTAAGAATCAGACCTTGAGAGGTTTGTGTCTGGGTAGCCCTTATCCCAGCAAGCAATGACAAGCTAGTGATTCAAGCTAATTCAATGCAGCCTCAGTGGGATTGCTCTTCCAGGGGTCTGAGAGCCAAAGAAGTACTTACAGTATATTTTAGTTAAAAGATCAAAATGTGGGTTGGATGCACTAAAAAAAATGTTTCTTATGTCAAGTTCACTTACAATTGCTGTTCCAAAAATCTGCCACCCCAGGGCCACAAAAAATCAACACAGCAGCATTAGCCAGCAGTGTGGATATTGATGAACAGGAGTGTTGTCTCAAAAACAATCTTGAAGGTACTGCTGTTTCTTAAAAGGGGAGGGGGCTGGGAGCCCACAGGCACCATGTTAATTACAAAAGGGTATTTAATAATTGAGGCCAGACTCATCCAACATAGAATTTGAAGAATTAACCATCTCTGATAAAAAAGAATCAGTAAAGATGGAAAGGACTTAAAATGTTCATGGGCTTCAGCTCACTAATAGCACTTTAAGAAAGCTAACAAAAGCAGATGAAGAAAAATACTGATACATAAAGATGTTCATAGTGTAGTTATTGCCAAATTTTAGCTTTAATAAATAATGGGTATTCGGTTTAAATATTATGCTATATCCATACAATGAAATAGTAAGTGTAATTAAAAATTATTAATATTGCCGGGCACGGTGGTTCAAGCCTGTAATCCCAGCACTTTGGAAGGCCGAGGCGGGTGGATCATGAGGTCAAGAGATCGAGACCATCTGGTCAACACAGTGAAACCCCGTCTCTACTAAAAATAAAAAAAAAAAAATTAGCTGGGCATGGTGGCACGTGCCTGTAATCCCAGCTACTCAGGAGGCTGAGGCAGGAGAATTGCCTGAACCCAGGAGGCGGAGGTTGCGGTGAGCCAAGATCGCGCCATTGCACTCCAGCCTGGGTAACAAGAGCTAAACTCCGTCCCAAAAAAAAAAAATTATTATTATTATTATTATTATTATTATTTGAGACAGCGTCTTGCTCTGTCACCAGATTAGCAGAATCTTGGCTCACCGCAACCTCCACCTCCATGGTTCAAGTGATTCCCCTGCCTCAGCCTCCCAAGTAGCTGGGACTACAGGCACGTGCCATCATACCCAGCTAATTTTTGTATTTTTAGTAGAGATAGAGACCCTGTTGTCCTAGATGGTCTTGATCTCCTGACCTCATGATCTACCTGCCTCAGCCTCCCAAAGTGCTGTGATTACACCCGTGAGCCACCATGCCCAGCTTAATTAAAAATTATTTTAAATAATTTTTAACAATACTGGAAAATAGTCAAAGTACAACCTTAGTAAAAAAATAAAACAGGATACATAAAGTATGAACGAGCCAAGCGCACTGGCTCACGCCTGTAATCTTGGCACTTTGGGAGGCCGAGATGGGTAGATCACTTGAGTCCACGAGTTCAAGACCATCTTGGTCAACATGACAAAACCTTTTCTCTACTAAAAATACAAAAATTAGCCAGGTGTGGTGGCAGGTGCCTGTAATCCCAGCAACTTGGGAGGCTGAGGCAGGAAGAACTGCTTGAACCCAGGAGGCAGAGGTTGCAGTGAGCCGAGATTGCACCGCTGCACTCTAGCCTGGCTGACAGAGTGAGACTCCGTCTCAAAAAAAAAAAGTATGAATCAAACTTTGTGTGTTTTACTAAAAACAAGCAAAGAAATAAAAATACTAAAAAGAAACATGTTACATATTAACGATGATTGATTTATTTGGGAAATTGTGAGAAATTTGTATTTACTTTTTATGTCCAAGGTTTCCACAATGAGCATATACTATTATTTTTAAGGTAAGGAGGCAAACAGTACAATGATCGTACAATCCAATTTGCTATCATGTTCCACACTCAAAAGAGTGCTTTGATCAACAGAGGCACAGACTAAACAAGATTTAGCCTGTTCATCTAACAGGTCACTGATCTGTAAAAATATCAGATGTTTTCAGATTTTTCAAATCATTTATTATTAAGCAACTAGTTGGAGTGCAGCCAACTTAACTAAACAAAGAACATGCGACAGCCCCTTCCTCAGAAAATCCCTGGGGAGGGCCAGGGTTTTCCTCTATTCACCTTTGTACTGCCAGAACCTTGTACCTGCAAGAGAACAGGAGCTCAATAAATACGTATTGAAAGAGTGAACACAGGGAAGAGGCTGCCCCACTATCACTGGTCAGCAGACATCAGTCTTTCATTCATACATACAATCATTCAAAAACGTATGAACCACTTACTATATATATATATGTGTATATATATATATACACATATATATATATGTGTATATATATATATATACATATATATATATATGACTAGGCATGGACATGCAATAACTGGTGATGGTCCTAATACATAAACAAGTGAAGGACTTCATGCAATAAGAAAGGTGTGGATAAAATGCTAAGGGAGTCCATAAGCAGAAAGAACTTTCCAAGTAGGAAGTTCAAAGGTGTCTTCCTGGATGGCAGGGAATTTCAGCTGGGCTTTGAAGGTTGAACAGAATTTGGGCATGAGTGAGCAAAGTGGAGAGAGTGTATTTCAAACTGAAGTAATGCCATGAGCTAAGTCCTCAGTGTGAAAATGTATAGGCTTACAGAACAACAACAACAAAAATGCTTCAATTCAGCCAGAGCATGGAGATGGAAGGGAAGCAGGGAGGCTGAATGGAAGCACAGAGGCAAGGCTGAAATAATGCACTGGGAAGGGGTTGTGTGGGGAGAGATTTGCATGCTAAGATTTGCTTTCTTTAGTAGATAAAGGAGAACTATGGAAAGTCTTTGAGTGGGCAAGTGATCTGTTCAGAGAAATCTTTAAGAAGATTCTTGGGCAGCAATAGGTAAAATGGATGGGATAAAAGAGAGGCAGGACCTGAAATGACAAGAATCTTCAGTGGACAGGCATGAACCCTCAACCAGAGAAGCAGCTGTAAACTCAGCTCTTAGTTTCTTCCATTACCAGGATGGCTTCGCTCTCAGCTGCTGGATTTCCTTTGAAATACTAAGGATCAGCCATTGCACAAATGCTTAAACCGTGGGCTCAGCCACCAGCCTCTATATCCCTCCTCCCTCTCAGAAGAAGCTGAAATGCTTTGCAAATATATGCAGATACATGCGAATAACAAAGCCATTAACATGTGCCCTAAGCCTCAAAGGGAAAGGTTTGCTTTGATCAAAGCTCATAATGGGATATATCCAAGGGGCAGAAAAACAATATCCTGCTCAGCCCAAACTGAGCTGAGGATGGTTTAGATTCTGGATCAGAAAGCCCTGCCTCAGTAACGGCTATTCAGCCAAATGCTCAGGTGCATGCTGTTTCTCTTCTATTCCCTCATTTCTTAAAGTTGGAATTCCTGTAAAAAGTCTTCCTTCGCTTCAATTTATCATAGCTGCAAATACTGATAGAAGTACTGTGTGCGTGTGTGTGTGTGCGTGTGTGTGTGTGTGTGTATGTAATGTGACCTTCCAAACTCTGTTTCTCAAAATGTGGTCTATGGACAAGCAGTATCAGCATCATCTAGGAGAGGGCTAGGAATGCAGAACCTCCAGCCAGACCCTAGTGCTAGTGAGTCAGAATCTGCATTTTAACAAGATTCCAGGTGAGCGATGCATATGCACATTATAACTTGAGAAGCACCAATCTAAATGACCTCAGCATCCATAATTATAATTTCCTAAGGGTCAGGATCATTTCTTACTCACCTGCATATTCCTCAGGCACAATGTATGGCACATAATAGATAATAAATATGCCTTTGTTTCCTGTTCTGTAAATTGAGATAATAGCTGTCTCAAAAGCTGTTGCATGGATTGAATGGAATAGCAAATGTAAAGCATTCAAGCACAATGCCTGGCACATGGGTAGGAAGTGCTCAAAGTGTTTGAATTCCCCATCAAAAGCAATTGTTGATCTGTGTACAAATAACCCCACATGTATGTTGAGTGTTTGGCATTTTATAAATGTCTATCCCATCTAATCCCCATGCCAGCTAGCAGGAGTTGCCATCTGTGTTTCACCAGCCAGAAAACTAGGATCCAGAGAGGTTTAAGTGCATAGTCGTAAGACAGTAGACAGAGCTGGAATCTAAACCATGCACCTTCCAATCTACCCTTCACTGTATTGCCACCTGGCCCCCAGTGCACGAGCCTAGATAAAAATGTATCTTTGTGTCCACATCACCTTCAGGGTGGAATCCAAGCTCTTTAGCACACTTGGTGTGGTGGGCGCAAACTGGAAGGGTTCATAGGACAATTTTACAAAAGACCCAGGGAGCCTTTCCCAGCCTGGCCCCTGCCTACTTCTCTGCCCTCAGCTCCCTCTTCCTGATCTGATCTTTCTCCTGTTTCAGGTCACATTTGTCAGTCCCCAGTCATCAGGACATTTCACATCTTCCTGGATTCACTCTGGTCCCTTTCTCTGGAATGGGCGTGCCTGGCGCCTTTGTGTTGGATAGCTTTATTTGTCCCTCCAGGACCGCCTTCACCCTTCTCGATTCTGCCCTATGCTTCTGGGGGCTGATCTAAATGGGACACAATATGGGTTCCCAGGTCCTCTGCTTTTCAGATGCGTTTGTCAGGGGATCAAAGGGAAAGTGGGCAGTGAAGTCAGAGTATTTATTCCCTCAACTCCTTCCTACAAAGTTTGCACAAGCTGGCTGTATTCTCCTACAGAAGGTCCTTCTTTCTCAAGGAGACCCTCACTAGAGGACTCTCAGTGTCCAGATTGTAATCAGTTCAGTCTCTTTCATCCCGCTTATCTGATACTAGCCTGGCTGCTATCAGATAAGCACCATACAACTTCATAGTTCCTATGGTTTCCTGCCCTCATCTTTGGAAAGAAATCCTCCATCATTTATCCTGTTCTGACAAATGATGCTGCTTCCTATTGGGAAGCTGACTGAAACATTCTTCAACCAGCAAATTCCTATGCATCTTTCAAAACTTAATCAAAGGGCCACCATCTCAGATTCATGACACTTTGGGCTTCCCTCTCACAATATTTCTTACATGATACTACTAGTGTTCAAGTTCTCATTTAACTTCTTCAAGGGTAGTGATACTATTTTTACTGTACTTTATAGTGCCAGCATTTAGAAACTACTATATAAATATTTATTGAGATTAATTAAGAGTGACATTAAATTTTCCTAAGCAAACTATTCTACCTTATGAAGACAAACAAAATTTCTACTGTTTTTTTTTTTTTTTTTTTAAAGACGGAGTCTCGCTGTGTCACCCAGGCTGGAGTGCAGTGGCACAATCTCAGCTCACTACAACCTCCACCTCCTGGGTTTAAGCAATTCTCCTGCCTCAGACTCCCAAGGAGCTAGGACTGCAGGTGCCTGCCACCACACCCAGCTAAGGTGTTTTTTTTTTTTTTTTTTTTTTTTTTAACTTAGTAGAAACAGGATTTCACTATGTTGGCCAACTGGTATTGAACTCCTGACCTTGTGATCTGCCCGCCTCAGCCTCCCAAAGTACTGGGGTCACAGGCATGAGCCACTGCACCTGGCCTTCTACCAATATTTTTTCTTACATACAAGGCATTGTTCCTCTACACTTAGAAAACTCTTTTTTAAAAAGTTATCTACATTGCAGCTATTCCATTTACACTAGGACACATAGTCACCCTGATTATAACCCATGCATAGTGCTGTGATATCCAGGGATGAAGTGAAATTTGAGGACTCTCAAATTGCTGAAAGGAGTGGCGAGAGTTGTAATTTTAGAATGCAACCAGTGATCTTGCCACCTGGTATCTGTGTCCTGATATAATCTGCCTACCCTAGATCATAGTGACTTGCTTCTAACAAATAGAGTACAACAAAAATGATAGGATATTGCTTTGGCAATTATTATTTTGTTAGTTACAAAAGAGTGTGTGACTTGTTTCACTAGCAGTCACTCTTACTCTCCAGCTCTCTTGCTTGCTTGCTCTGATAAAACCAGTTACTATATTTGAACTGCCCCATGAAGTGGTCTTTTTGCTAAAGACCTGAGGGCAACCTCTAGCCAACAGCCAGAGAAACTGAGCCCTTAGTCCAAATGCCTGCCAGGAGTGAGGCGGAGACTGTGGTGAGCCAAGATTGTGCCACTGCACTCCAGCCTGGGCGACACAGTGAGACTCCGTCTCAAAAAAAAAAAAAAAATTAGTAGAAATTTTGGTCATCTTCATAAAGTAGAATAATAGTTTGCTTAGGAAAATTTAATGTCACAACAACTGAAGGATCTTGAAAGAGGGTTCTGCTCCAATCAAATTGTGGAATAACTACAGCCCCAACTAATATTGCAGCCTGAGCTAGAGAGAGTCCAGGTAAGCTCACTCCAGATTCCTGACTTACAGAAATCGTGAGATACGAAATGTTGTCACTTTAAGCCATGCAGTTTTGGGGTGACTTGCTATGCAATAACAGATAACTAATATAGATGTTTCCCTGCATATCGGTGACCTGTTTCTGGTTCCAGTCTGCCAGATCTTGTAGAAGGTGAGTTCGAATTGGAAAATCAGAAAGGAAACAAACAAAAAAGGATCAAATATTTCTAGGTTACAGCTCTAGTAGCAGTTAGCCCAGAAGGGCTTTCTTCCCATCCCAAAGGAGAAATGCAATGGGCATTACTCTGTCTCACTGATCTGAAGTCTTCCTGGTCCTTAGGGCTTTTTGACTAAAAGTCAATTTGGTTTTTCAACCACCAGCTCTGTTCCCGCTTCTAAAATCCGAAAAGAATGAAAGCCAAGGCTGCCACTTACTAAGCGTGATGGATTATCTACAAAACGGCCACCAGCGATTCCTTCCATCCATGAGTGTGCATGCTGCCTCTCAAGTGGTAGAGTCCACTTCTCTTCTCCTTGAACCCGTGTCTTGTTTTGACCAATAGAAGGTAGCAGAAGTAACACCGTGTGAAGGCCAGGACTAGGTCTTAAGACCTTGCTGGAATTTATTTTTACACCCTTGAGAGCTCTAAGACCCCATGTTAAGAATTCTGATCACCCTGCTGAAGGAAAAGGCCACGTGGAGAGAAATGGGCTACTGTAGGTGAGATTCTATGGTGAGTAAGAGAGGCAGAAAGAGTGAGCCCGGCCAACACCTAGTAGTTCCTGCCACCCCAGCTGCAGCACTAGCCAAGTGAAAGAAGCTATTTTAGATCCTCCAACCCCAGTGAGCTACCCCAAACACCACCACCTGGAACAACATGGCTAATGGACCCTCCCTTAATTGCAGAATCGCAAGCAGATAAACAGTTTCTTGCTGTAAAGCCACTAAGTGTTAGGGCAATTTGTTATACAGCAATGGACCACCAAACTCCAAGGGACTAAGATATCGTCAGGCAGTTAGCTATGCTTTTCACCTGTACTCCATTACAGTCCTTACAACACCACCTACGTGGAATAAATACTGCCACCCCATTGCAGATGAGGAAACTGAGGCCCAAAGAGGATAGGTAATTTATATAGTGTCACACAAATAGCAAATGAGTCAGAATTCGCATCCAAATTGTTTATTAATCTAAAACATGTGTACTTCACATGAAACACTAAGACAGCAAGATAGTGCATGGTTCAGGGCCATCATTGGAGACTATGTAGTTTAAGAAAATGGCGCCTCCTGGAGTTGTGAGATGTATAACCAAAGGCAGCATCAGTCCAGGACTGGTGGGATAAAACCAAAGCAAGTTGTAAACAACCCCTGGCCTATGGTGAGACTTGAGGTCTATTCTCCAGTAGCCTAAGGAAAACGGCAGCTTTGGGAAAACTTTAGGTAGGACACTATCACTACCTCAGCTTGAAGGGCTGCTTAGAGATAGACCTTTGGTTCTTTGACTTCACATTGTGTTTCGTGACCAGGAAGATGCACATCCATACATGGTTGATATTAAATAGGAGCTTGATTCAATTGGTTGTCTCCAAACCCCTCTTAGCCTGGGGTGGGGCTGTAGAAATGAGGGGAAAAAAGTTGCTAACAAGATAGCATGGTGAGACAGTGGGGAAACCAGAGTAGGGGGTTGTCTGTGCAGCCTGCAGGTCCGTTAAGAGTAATAACAGCAGTTACTAAAGTGCTTAGTCTGTGCCAGGGACTGTTTTAAGCTCTTTCTATTGTATTAATTCCTTTGTGCTTCACAATGACTCCATGAATATGGAACAATGATTAGCCCTCCTTTATAGAAGATGAAACTGAGGCACTCTAGGCTAACAACTTGCCCAAGGTCATGCTGGTAGTTGGTAATAAGGGAGAGCCCAGGGCCATGGGTTCTGCACTTGGAGCAGCAATGATGCATGGCCTGCTGCTTGGGGCTGCCCACAGGGCGGTCTAGCTCTCCTCTTTCTGTGAGCTTATTGGAGGCTAAGTTCTTGTTCTTACAGTCTCCACTAAATGGGACCAGTTGTTTCATTATCTACTTTATCACAATCCACCAATGGCCTTTATTCAAAAGTGAAATTAACACTTTTATCGTCATAACAGTAGTTTTGCAATTCTAGGCCTGGAAGCTTCTACTATTTTTCTTTCAAGAATCTGTGGTAATAAAGCCCAGTATATGATAAAACAATATATGAGTACAGTATGAGTATATGAGTAAAACATGGTGAGAGTGGAGGCAGAGGTGGAGAGGGAGCAGCAGGCCACAGAGATGGAGATGTAGGCATAAGCCAGACATGCAGAGGCTTGGAGATCCCCGTAGGGAGGTTAGATTTTTACTCAAGTATTATGAGAGGCTATTTGTGGCAAGAAGCTGAAGTTCTCATCTCCTCCCTGGATACACAGATGGACTCTATTTCCCAACTTCTCTTGCAGTTGTGTATGGCCATGTGCCTGCCTTGCATTGCTTAAAGGATCAATCATTAGTTGACTTCTAGTCAATGGAATAAACTTCTGAGCATGGCCCATTTAAGTTTCCCTTGCCTGCTCTTTCCCACTGGAATGAAAACCCTAAGATGCCTTTGTGTAGCTGTTGCTGTCTGTACTTCTCCCGTTTTCCCTTAGACCTCTGTCATTTTCCTGCACACTGTCTCCAGGTGTTCTCTCGCTCCCAAAGGCTCGCACCTGCATCTGCTAATCATCAGAATGCCCTCAGGATGTCAGAACTCCCTTTGCCTGCACATGCAGATTGCTAGAGGCACCTGGGAAGGTATTTCCCCTTAGAGGCCGACTTTAACTAATGCATGGCAGGCATGAGCTTAAATGCTCTGACTCCCTTTTTCCGATGAGGACAGCTCTGAGGTAGGGGCTATGCTGTCTCCAGATCTTCCCTTATGGCAGGGGTCCCCAACCCCTGGGCTGTGGATGGGTATAGTCTGTGGCTAGTTAGGAACTGGGCTGCACAGCAGGAGACAAGTGGCAGGTGAGCGTTACCACCTGAGCTCTGCCTCCTGTTAGCTCAGCAGTTGCATTAGATTCTTATAGGAGTGGGAACTCCAGAGTGAACTGTGCATGTGAGGAATCTAGGTTGCATGCTCCTAATGAGAATCTGATGCCTGATTGAGATGGATCTGAGGGGGAACAGTTTCATCCTGAAACCATCCCAACCTTTCCATCCCACCCTGCTCCACAGAACAATTGTCTTCCACAGAATCAGTCCCTGGTGCAAAAAAAAAGGAAAAAAAAAAAAAAAAAGGTTGGAGACTGCTGCCTTGCGGGATTAGGCTAAAGATACCTCTGTGGGGCTTGGTTGGTACTACACCCTAGCTTACCTTCCTTCCTTTCTATACCCCACGCTGTACTTCTGTGTCACTTTTCCTGGGAAATCTTCCTAATAGGTCACGTTCATATAAATCTCACTTTCAGGGTCTGCCTCCAGGAAATTGGGATGGTTTTTAAACTAGGTGTTAATGGCCCGGAATGGCTCCTTAGAGAGAGGCAGCCATGTTGATTAGTTGATCTACTCACCAATTCAGGTCATAACCATTGTGTATGAGCCATTATGAATTTTTGGATCCCTTTGCTACAGTAGTTAGCCTACCCTAACTAATACACTATAAAAAGCCATTAAGCAGAAGACTGACTTGATATCTTTTATATTTTAAAATGAATATATGACCCTCCTATGGAAAATGAATTAGAGGGAGCAAAAACCAAAATGAGGAGGCCCATGAAAAGGTTCTCGTAAAAAGTGTAGGAGACAATTGATGTGGCTTCTCAGACTTAGGTGAAGGGAATTGAGTATGGACATTCCAGGACACATTTTGGGTGAAAATGAGAAAACTTGATAATGGAAGGAATTCAGCTTGACTCTTTGGTTCTGGATTGATGACGAACCAGCCTCCATACAACGTACAGATCACCTTGTTATCTAAGTACTTGATTAGAAAACAAATCTGTAGCGCTATCTTGGTTCATCTCACATAACTTCTCTTGCCTTTTTTAAAGGAAAGAGAAAAGGAACCCCTTGTGAATCAGGGGTTACCAACTGAACACTCAGTCCTGGCTGTGGTTCTTCTCCAGGGCTTCCTCTTACCTGGCTTTAACAACATTCTTTTTTTTTTTTTCCAAATCCACAGCATGCAACTGGCACTTAAAGAGAGACTTACCCTGATGGTGTGTTATTGGAGCCAGAATTTAAAAACTGCACGTGAAACAGAGCCCCTCCATTCTTGGAGAGCAAGCCTCACATCAGGATCTTCAGGGTAGTGAAAAGTTGATTAACATAAAGGAAAGTCCCTGCTCCCAAGGAAGCAATGGCCAGCTGCAATGATGAGTGATAGCACTTTTTCTCCCAAAGCTTAATACGTATAGAAAGTTAAATACATGCTACAAATAATATCAAAAGACAAATGACACTTATTTCAAAGCTTAATTTCAGTGTCTCCAGTTCTCTACCCCGCAATGGAAATCATCCTATGTATATTCAGGTCTTCATTTCTTACTGGCCATCTCAACCCCCTTGCCTTCCTTAGGGAGCCTCCACAGCCTGCACTACGCCCAACCCCAACCCTACAAAACCCTGGCTCTGTTAACTATGTCTCCTTAGTTTCTGTATTTCTGATGCTTTGATGTCTGGGGCCTTGCTGATACTGCAGACTGCTACTTAGCTAACTCCGAGAGATAGTAACAAACCCTCTCAGGAGCTCACCTTTCAAATGCTAACCAGTCTATCCAGAATCCTTACCCCAACCACCTCCTTTATCCACTCCAGCCCATTTATCCACCTGCCCCTATCACCCGAGCCAGGAACCAGACAATGGGGCCAGCATCTATTCCCCAGAGCCTGCTAAATTATTCAAAGCAGCCAAACTGCCTCACCTGTTCCTTCCCACAGAACCCACAATAAAGGGCCAGGCACTGAGGCTCAGGCCTGTAACCCCAGCACTTTGGGAGGCTAAGGCAGGTGGATGAAGAGGTCAGGAGTTTAAGGCCAGGCTAGCCAACATAGTGAAACCCCCATCTCTACTAAAAATACAAAAATTAGCTGGGTGTGGTGGCAGGTGCCTGTAGTCCCAGCTACTTGGGAGGCTGAGGCAGGAGAATCGCTTGATCCTGGGAGGCAGAGGTTGCAGTGAGCTGAGATTATGCCACTGCACTCTAGCCGGGGCAACATAGCAAGACTCTGTCTCAGAAAAAAAAAAAAAAAGAAACCACAATAAAGGCTCTTGCTCAGGGTCCCCATTCCCTCTACCTCCTGAGCTATCCTGGTGCTTTGAGTGTGCAGCAGCCCTGCCCAGGCATGGTGCATTGTCTTGGGGTCTGTGAGTGTAACAAGCTATATTTTCAATGGCAATCATCCCCTGATCTGTTGGCCTTGCCATACCAAAATAATAACAAAAACCTATATTTTAAAATACTTGCCTCCCTCTCAGAGCCTTCTGTCCCATCCCAGGTCTCCCACACCCTTTTTCAGCCTACAGGAGTTTGGGATCTGAGAATATGGTCTTTCCCCAAGTCCTTACACCCGGAGCCAGTAAAAGGCAGTGTGGCCCAGTAGTGAAGGGTACAGGGTCAGAATGCCTGGGTGACATAGGGAAGATTTCTTCACCTTTTTCTCTCCCATTTTTCTCTTCTTTCTACAGGGATAATAAAAGTACCCATCTTAAGAATTTATTGTCAAGATTGAATGAAACAATAAATATGCAGTGCTTACGAAAGTGCTTGACACATGGGAAGAACTATGAGTTGTCAATATTATCCATCATTGTTAGGAAGTGAAGAGGAGCAGTGCTGGCAAAACTAGCAAAAAAAAAAAAATCTGAAATTTTTACCTATTGCTTCCCCAGTGCTTTCCATACACACAGAATAAGGGGTGGGCAGCAGGGAGGAATAATTGCATATTCATAAGCACCTCCAACCAAATTAATTGATAGGGCACGATAGTAATAAAGGGAATTAATTTCCATTTTAATAACTTCACATGCTACATGTTAAGTATAGGTCCATATTACCAATGGTCACCCAATTCCCCTTTGCATCTGTTCCATGTTGATTATGATGTCAGGAAAGCAAAAGTTAAATCCCTTTTTAAGGAAGAAAAAAAATCTAATTTAATAACTTTGCAATCCTGTTGAAAGCATGATTAAATCTTAATAAGAGTGGAAGGATGTTGTGTTTCATGTCTATCCCTCTTGAAGCCCTGGCAACTTGTTCAGGGATATAGACGGGGTTGTCAAAGGACTTCACAGCCCAACCCTGGTCTCATCTGCCGGCATCCAAGACGCAGCAGAAATCTCTGATGGTGCTGACACTTCTATTTTCACTTTTCTCATCCTGGTGTTTTTTCTCATTAAAGCAGTTTGATTCTGTAATTTCTACCAGTACAGATAAAAATAAAATGACTCCCAATTTTTATTTTGACCTTATAAAACCGTGTAATTGGTTCAGAACCTTCAGGCTAAATGAGATTCCTGTGGATTGAGAACCTTGGACAGAGGAATCATAGAGTTAAAAATATACCACATGTCCAGATAGAATTAGCTCATAAACTAATACTCTATTTGAATATACAGAAACTGAAGTCTAATGTCAATCTCATGAAAGTTTAGTTTCTGATGTATTCATATTTTTTCTCTTCAAAACAAACATAACAGCTCAAAGTGCAACAAAAGCCATCCACCTCAATTTGCTCTTCTTTTCCTGAATCTCACGACTCTCAGAGAGTCCTAATTAGCTACAGAATTGTGTCCAACCTCCTAAAGGTTGCATTTGGGACCCGGGGACTGGCTCTTGCCGAATTCCCTGACCCCACCTGTTACCGCTTCATCAACCCCTGTATGCATTACCATTCCCCAGACAGCCACACTGGTCTCTAGCTCTGCATCTTTGTGAGTCTATTGCTGCCTTTCTGAAATATACTCTCCTGCTAATCTTTCTTCCAAACCCCCACTCCTCCTTTGAGAGTTAGTTCCAGTGTCTCTTCATCTGAAAAGCCTTTAATATCTTCCTCAATGGTCCTGAGCAGACCCAGAAACCCAGGCCCTCTGTGCTCTCACATAATCTTATGCAAGCCTATTACAGTTGTCAAATTATTGTGCTATATTGCAATGATCGGCTTACTTGTCTCTTATCTCTTTTAGGCTGAGCTCATTGAGGCTGGAGCCACATCTTTTCATCTCTATGTTTCTCTACATAGCATCTAGAAAAACACTTGGAATATACTAGGCCCTCAGCATATGTTTGTGGGCTGTCTCATAAGAGCCAGACTTACACAGTGTATATTGTGTTCCAGGCACAACTCTGAGCATTAACGCACATATACTCTTATTTACAAACCCCAACACCTGAGATCCTCTTATTACCGTTCCTGTGTTAAAGTTGCAGAACCTAGAACACTGTGGGATAGAGTAACCTGCCTAAGCTCACACAGCTTACAAGTGTCACGAGTATACAGGGCAGACTCCAGCTCAGTCTGGCTGCAGAGTGCAGGTCCTTAAACACTATCCCACACCACCCTCAAAGAGGGGCCTCCATGACAATGCCTTGCGCTTGGCAGCTCAGAGTCCTCTAGCAATCTAGAGTTTGCAGTGGCTTCCTGTGTGCTCTAGACTATGAAGGATTAGGAGGCTCACTGGGGCTGGCTGAGAAAGAATGCTTTGATCAACTAGTCACTCCCAGAATCAGAGCCACAAAAGAGTACCAGTCCCGGATTGCTGGGTGATAGGCCATACATATCTGCTAAGAAAGGGCTTGTCCCCTACACTACCCTCCCAGTTTAAGCATCCGCATGCTTTGGACTTTGGATGATTCATAAATAGTAGAAGCCACAGCTATGGATCCTTATCTGCCAAATCTCTACCTTATTAAACATCGCTGGCCAGGTCAGCTCCATTCTGGGAATAATTTTGCTTATTAACCTAGAGTCCTGTCTCAAGTGGCCGTTGGGTTAAAGAGCAAAGGAAATGGAATAAAAGCACATAGCCATGCATAAAGAGAATCTGGCGTATTTAAATACTTAGTTCTGACAAACCCACAATTGGATTTCTGATCTTTGGAAGCGAGCTCCTACCTGGACCTTCTGAAGCAGGTATGATTTAAAAACAGTCTTTCAATGGTACCACATTTAATAAATAGAGACTTTTAAACTTTTAGTTTTACTTCTCTTTTTGAACCTCCAGCTCGTAGGATATTTGGCAAACACTTCTTTGATATCTACTGTGTATCAGATGCTGTTAGACACGAGGAACATAGAAATGAATAAAAGCAACAACAGCAAACCCCCATAGTTGCCAGTTATTAAGTTTCTACTACATGCCAGCCTTTCGAGGAGGTTGTACACACCCAAAACTACAAATATTGAGTGATAGTTCCATAGTGGCAACATGTGCTTGGTGCATTGAAAACACAAAGGAAAAGGAGGGCGGTGGGGGCAAGGTGAAATTCCTTAGGAAGAAATAGATATTGCCTGGCACAGAGGCTGGGAAAGGATACTCTAGGGGGAACAGCATGTGCAAAGACTATTCGCATGGAAGCATAAAATAGCATAGTCAGTACTTCACACACCTGAAGCTCAGAGTTCAAGGCGGAAAGTATTGAGAGACTTAGGAAGGAGCTTAGATTTATCTTGAAGGCAAGGGGCACCACGGACAGACTTTAAGTGAGGCATCGGTCCGGGGGGAGGTATTATAATCATCAGATTTGCATTTCAAAATGAGCAGTCCACTTACTACACTGTGGGGTGATGGATTGTAGCCAGGAGAAACTAGAAGCAGAGATTCTAAGAGCAAAGGTGCTACATTCTAATAGCTGAAATGTGGTGTGTAACATCAGTAGAAAAGTTTATCCATGAAATTTAGTACAAAGGATTGTGTAAAGGAAATACATGCAGATCAAATGTCCTGACAATATATTCCAGAAAAAAATCAATCACCAAAACGTTGATGTGTAGCCGCTGTGCTTCTGTTTCCAAACTGTTAACACATGGTAGTAAGAAGACAGATAAGAGACAAAAGTTTTCTGTCCCTTTTGAGCTGATCTTGTTAGTGACATTTGCCCCATCTCTGTACTAATTTCTTTATCAGCATGAAAAGTACATCATGGAGCCTACACACACAGGGGTCAAGTGATATAATTTTATATTAGAAAATGAATGCCTTTAGATACTATGAAAAACAATTTGGATAATATATTTCTTCCACTTCTAGTAGAATTTCAAGATTAAAAAAAAAGATTTGGCAGAAACTTCAGAGACGGTATAGCCCAAACCCTTCAATGTATGGATTGCTACCTGTACCTCTTCTATTTCCACTGCTTGTAGTGCTTTTCAATCTGATTCATCTGACAAAACCCTCCTCACCTATGACCCATGATGTCCTCAAAGTCACTTCTACTCTAAAGTCTTCCGTGAATCTCACAGAATTAATAGTCACTTCCTCTTTAGAGCTCTGGGAGTATTAGTTAATGTCTGGACTTTTCTTTTCTCATCTATAAAATGAGATCACTATTGTACCATGAAATGAATACTTGACAGAGTAAAACAGAGATGACCATCACAACCTACCTATTTTTATTTTTTTGAGACAGTCTTGCTCTGTTGCCCAGGCTGGAGCAATCTTGGCTCACTGCAACCTCCACCCCTGGGTTCAAGCAATTCTCTTGCCTCAGCTTCCTGAGCAGCTGGGATTACAGACATGCACCACCACACCCAGCTAATTTTTGTATTCTTAGTAGAGACGGGGTTTCACCGTGTTGGCCAGGCTGGTCTTGAACTCTTTACCTCATGATCTGCCTGCTCTGGCCTCCCAAAGTGCTGGGATTCCAGGCGTGAGTCACTGTGCCCAGCACAACCTGCCTATTTTATAGCATTGTCATATGTGTCAATTACCTGCATATTTAATCTCAGATCCCTTCTGTCCTTCTTTGAAAAATGTGCAGAGAACAACATTTCCTTAGCTTCTTTCTTCTTGAGTTTCTGAGCATATATTACTAATTTGAAGCTGTGGGAGACTGGAGACCAGAGAAGGGAAGAGGGACAGGGTATTTTTACCCTTGGCTCTCCTGGTTTGGGATTGCATCTCCAGAAATAGTAGCATCTCCTCCAGGGCTCCTCTGTGGTTCTAGCTTCTGAAGGTGACCCTGGTCTCTGGGGTTTGGTGGCACCACCTTCTTTCTCTGTTCCTCTAGCCCAGGGGTTACAGTGTTTCCTCCTACTGCTGCTCGCTAGCTTGTCTCAATATCCTTCTTTCGCTTCTTAGCTCGTCCATCATATATCCCACCATCTCCTGTATTAAATCATCCCTGTTTGAAATACCTAGAAAGACCTGTTTTCTGAGTGTCTCCTGTAATATTAGACAAAGAGAAAAGGAGAGGAGAAACAACTAACATAATTGTTGGCAATGTACTGTGTAACAGGCTTTTACTCTGGGCATTAAATTCATAATTTTACTATAGCATAGTGGTTAAAGTTACAAAGTTTGTCGGAGAGACCAGACTTCAGATCCCAGTTCTGACATGTGCTAACTCAGTCTTACCCAGTTTCTACATCTGTCAATTAGGGATAAGAGTAATATTTACATGTAGAGTTGGGAGAATTCAGAATCATATGTATAAAGAATTTATCACAGAACCCAACACATAGTACTCAATGTTTGTTATTAATAACAAACACATAATAATAACCTAAACAAACTATAAGGCTGGTATTATTAATATTCCTCATGTCATGTGAGGAAATCAAGATTCGTAGAAATGAGGTAATATGCCCAAGTCACATAGCCAATAGAGAGATGCTAGGATTAGAACTCTGACTAGAAAATCGGTTTTTTTCTACTATACAGAATGGGCTTACAGATGGAAACATACAACTGGAATCTATGTAAATGTAATATAGTTTATGAATATAAAGCTTAAATTATCTGGCTCTCTCATGAATTGCATGTTTGTTAGGAGCAGAATTTGAGAGGATCCAGAATCCTGACAAACCCTATCCTGCAGGCCGACCAACAGCACTGCAAGGACAGCAGGTTGCTCAGGGCTGGCAGCAGGAAGCACTTGCCACTGGGAAGCCACACCCCCACCCTGAGAGTCCGCTGGCAGGGGCTGTGGAGTGGGCCTCACCTTCTCATTACTGCCATGCTGAGGGGGTAAGGGCTAATGGACTGCTGGTCCAGGGGGACAGTCTGTAGCTCCGTGCAGCTCTCTCCACAGCATCCAGTCCTGAACCTGTGACCCCAACTCTGTGAGCAGGGCCATTACCCACCCTTGAGACTGCCGGCATTAAGATCCTCTCATTACGGGCCATGCAGATTGTTCCGGGCGATAATGAGGTGGCAAGAGGAGAAGGCATCCTGGGGGAACTTCTGAGAGCCAAGCCTCCGACAGTAGATGAGTTCCTAACCTGCCGTTTTAAAAAACATCTCTCCAAATTGCCAGGAATATTTTTTTCCAGGAAAACTTTGACCCTTCTCTTTGTCTTCCTTTTTAGACTATGTGCTGAAAGAGGTAGCATTCCATAGTCACTCACCCCTTTCTTCCCTTGCATCTTTGTTTTGATCTTCATCTTTCTCTTGCCTCCTTTCTCTCCCTTTTGTTCTCTTTTCCCTTTTACCCCTTTGTTCCTTCTCTTTTTTCCCTTTATTCTCCTGCCCCTTCACACAGCATAGCAATCCAAGCTTTGGAACAAAATACATTATGGGTCCAAATTCCAGCTCCGCTCTCTGGTAATTAGGGATATGGGCAAGGTTCTCATTTGCCAGGGGAGCTTCTGTTATTTATCTGAAAACTGAAACTCAAATTTTCAGGATTTTAAGATTATTAAATGACTTTATTTATAGAAAGAGGCCTTTAAGGTACATGGGCACATAACTGGCACAGAATAAATCCAGGTATCTTCCTGTATCCAGCAAGGCTTTATTGAGTTGAGTCTGTGTCATATGTAAAGTCCTGTGGTAGATAATGGAAATAAGTTTTGGTTTCTTCTCTTAAGGAAGTTTCCAATTTTTATGCTGAAGAAAAGCCAGGGAATTTTGGATTTTCTTAAACTAAATAAAGATAAATACTTTTCCTGGTATATATCAAATATCCAATTAGATATAACTAACTTCTTTTCTCAAAGCTAAGCAAACTGAGGCAAAGGACATCATGGCAATTAAAATGTTCATATCGTGCAAACCATTTAGTTGGGTGATGTCTTGTCCCTCCCACAGGACACATTTACAGAAAGAATTTGTATTTTGTTGTTGATTTTATTTTCTATTGGTATTTTTTTTCTAAAGTAGGATCATGAACTACTTTAAGGCCCTCTGAAACTAGGAAGGATGTGAGTAAAGTACAATGTTTCACCATTACTTTTATTTGTATTTTTAAAATTACTAGTGAGGTTGAACACATTTCCATATTAGTTTCAGGGTACTTTGCTAGAACTTGTTTTACAATTTTAATTGGCTACTGTCCATCTGGTATCGTTTCTACTATGCCATGAGCTTCCAGAGAACAGAGCCCGAGCAGCACTTGCCTTTGTATCCTTGGTGTGGTGCGGTAAATAAAGCATGTCAGACGGACTGGAGGCTGCAAAACAGAGCTCCTGCCATGTGTCAGCCACTGGTGCTGGGGACAGAGGGATGGGAGCTCTCAGAGGTCCACTCTAAGTTCAGTGATACCTATAATTTCTGGGCCACTCACTGAGTGGAGAAGAACTGATTTGGTTAGAAACTGAGGTTCAAAGCCCAGCTCTGCCACTTACTGGTTGTGTGACCTTTGGCAAATTCCCTTCATTTCTTTGAGCCTCAGTTTCCTTAGCTGTAAAATAAGGACAAGCTCCAAGATCCCTCCTAATTCTTATCAAGACATATTTGTATAATATATACATAGCCTGAAAATAAGACTCAAACTTTAGTTGTTTTTGAAATTCTGTTTTATTATGCCCTGGATTGTGTCAAGCAGTTTCATCCAAAAGAAATATAGTGTGGGCTATGAATGCAAGCCACATATGTCACTTTAAACTTGCCACTTAGCCACATTTAAGTAAGTAAAAATAAACAGGTGAAATTCATTTAAATAATATATATTTTTAATCCAATATATCCAAACTATTATCATTTCAACAAGTGGCACTAGCCACATTTCAGTTGCCCAATAGCTGCGTGTGGTTGGACAACGTGGTTGGTGTGAAGTGTGGCGCAGGGGAGGTGGGCCTTTTCTGCTGCTGCTGCCCTCTGGTGGAGGTACAGGTGAGTGGCAGCTCACAAATGGCAGGTGTGGGTGCAATGAAGCCACCAGTCCATGTGTCCTACTAAGCTTTGTCATTGCCCCTTCACTCCTCTCATTTAAAGCACAGATGCTAACTTTGATTTTTTCAACCCATTCACTTGTTTATGGCTAAAGATTCACTAGTGAAGGGAATCACATCGAATCACAGCACAGTAGAATATATAAAAGATCTTCACGAAGTTCCATACATGAGAGAAATATGGGCTCCTCTACTGACACTCTCTCAGGCCAGGAACTTCGCTAGGTCATCTCTTTGACTGAGTTGAAAGTCCAGTCAACAACTGTTTATCTGGCATCCAAGGAAAAGGAAACATAAATAACCTCAACTATTTTTGCACTTCTTTCCTATGATAATTATGCTCAGAGTCATCCAGCAACCACATTGAAAGGCTCTGTGGGGCCTTCTGCATCATCAGAGAAGGGACTGATTGAGTTTGTAACTTATAATTCTTTCCAAATTAGAACCAAGTATATGACATAGGTTGTCACCTGCTAGTAAGCAGAATATTTGATTAGCTGGGGAAATTTATTTTGGAATATAAGAAGGAGCATGGATTTTGGATCCAGACTTAGATTTGACTCTTAACTATGTTATTTGCTATATGACCTTGAGTTTGAAATTTAATCTCTTTAGATTTTAGTTTTCTTTTCTGAAAAATAGAAATGATACCTCACTGTGTATTCTTCGTATTACTGTTTATTCAATAGATATATATTGAGCATATATTATATGCCTGGCTTACCCACACATGCCCACGCACCCACAGATACAGCAGTAAACAAAATAGAATCCACCTCTCCTTTCATGGGGCTTTTAGCCTGGTAGAGAAAGAAATTATTTTGAAAAAAAAAAAAAAAATTGGTGTTTGAAAAGGGGGCATGCAGGACACCATGAAAGCACGAAGTTGGGAACCTCATGGAGACTAAGGCAGGGCACCCCGAAGAAGTGATATTAAATGGAGACTATAAAAATGAGTAGATATCATGAAGATAGAGGGTTGTATAGAGAGGGATAGAGGGTGGGTAAAGCAGTATGCTAGGCAAACAGAATAGCATGTGCAAAGGCCCTGAGTTAAAAGAGAGCATAGATTAGTTGAATATCTGAAAGCAATTCAGTGCAGCACAGAAAGAGCAATGAGGCTGAAATTTATGGGGCCAGATGGAGCAGGCTCTTGTGAGCCTGTAACAATTTGGTACTATATTCGAAGAGCATGGAGCTATTGGCAGATATTAAACAGGAGAGTAATATTATTATATTTCTTTTTAAATTCTTTCTGGCTGCGTAGTTAGGCAGGTGTTCAGTTATGGTAGGGAGAACAAGGTGTAGGCTACAGTGTAAATAGAGGTGAAATATGATGGGATTTTGGACTAGACATGTGGTAATATGATGAAGAGAAGGAATTAATCATTAATCTAAAGAACATTTAGGTAGAAGAAAATAATTAACCAGATTGTTTTATTTTTTACATTTTTTAAATTTGTATTTCTTTGGAGATGGAGTCTTGCTCTGTCACCAGGCTGGAGTGCAGTGGCATGATCTCGACTCACTGCAACCCCTGCCTTCTGGGTTCAAGTGATTGTCTTGCCTCAGCCTTCCAAGTAGCTGGGACTACAGGTGTGTGCCACCAAGCCCAGCTAATTTTTGTATTTTTAGTGGAGATAGGATTTCACCATGTTGGCCAGGATAGACTCAATCTCTTGACCTTGTAATCCACCTGCCTTGGAAAAGTGCTGGGATTATAGGTGTGAGCCACTGCACCTGGCCAGATTGCTTTATTTTTATGAGTTGGTCAGTGGCACACGATTGATAGATTTTGCCTTACTGTGCTTTTCCTAAGTAGCTATAGTTCATTCAGCAAATATCACTGATGCTCTACCACATGCTACATGTTATTCTAGGTATGGGCAATGCCATGATGTCTTACTCTATTTCGCATTGCTATAAAGGACTACTTGAGTCTGGGTAATTATTATAAAGAGAAGAGATTTATTAGGCTTACAATTCTTCAGTCTGTACAAGAAACACAGTGCCAACATCTGCTTTTGGTGATGGCCTTAGGCTGCTTCTACTCATTACAGAAGGCAAAAAAGAGCTAGCTTGTAGAGATCACATGATGAAAGAGAAAGCAAGAGTGAGTGTGGGGAGCCGCCAGGCTTTTTTTAACAACCAGCTTTCATGGAAACTACTAGAGTAAGAACTTACTTCCAAAAATGGCTTGGCTGGCTCATGCCTATAAATCCCAGCACTTTGGGAGGCCAAGACAGGGAGATCACCTGAGATAAGGAGGTTGAGACCAGCCTGGCCAACATGGTGAAACCCCGTCTCTACTAAAAATACAAAATTAGCCGGGGGTGGTGGCATATGCCTGCAGTCCCAACTTCTCAGGAGGCTGAGGCAGGAGAATCACTTGAACCTGGGAGGTGGAGGTTGCAGTGAGCCAAGATTGTGCCACTGCACTCCAGCCTGGGTGACTGAGTGAGACTTTGTCTCAAACAAACAAATGGCTTAATCTATTCATGAAGGATCCACCCCCATGACCCAAACATTACTCAATTCCAAAGCTGCTTTTACATATTCTGCTTTCTTTACAGCAAGACCCCACTCTTGGTACCAGTTTTCTGTCTTTTTCTATTTTGTGTTGCTGTGAAGGAATGCCTAAGGCTGGATAATTTGTAAAGAGGAAAGGTTCATTTGGCTCACAATCCTGATGTCTGGAAAAGTTCAATATTGGGCACTGGTGGTCTCAGGCTGCTTCCACTCATGGCAGAAGGTAGAAGGTGAAGGAGAGCTCATGTGGGCAGAGATGGCATGGTGAAAGAGGAAGCAAGGAGGTGGTGAGTGCCCGGCTCTTTTTTTTTTTTTTTTTTTTTTTTAACAATCAGCTCTCAAAGGGACTTTAGAGCAAGAACTCACTCACCCCTGAGGGAGAGCATTACTCTATTTATAAGAGATCTGTCCCCATCAGTCAAACACCTTCCATTAGGCCCCACCTCCAACACTGGGTATCAAATTTCAATGTGAGGTTTGGAGGGGACAAATTTCTAAACCATAGCAGGTGGTAAACGAAAACAGACCAAAATTTCAGCCCTCATGGAATTTATATTCTTTTGGAAATATAGTAAAGATAATATATGAAGGTAGTATTTGGTATTTGGTATTCACATGGTAAATACCAAAAAAATATGGATTTGCTTCTTCTTCCCTTTCCTAGTTATGGCAGAGAAATCCAATTTGTATGTTTACATTTAAATAACTCTGTGAAATTATCCTGCAAGATAAACCAATGCTGCATGACCAGACAAAAGTTTGGGATTCCCATGGTGTCAACCATACTGGCTGTTGATCTCTGTTTGGAACCCACTTCCTGTCTTATCACCTAATCCATCATCCCACATTATTGCCTGCTAGTTATTTTCACTTGTATGCTATACTGAAGGGAAGAAGTTAGCAAGGAAGAATAACACTGTAACTAAAAGCCAGGGCTTTCTTTTTGTTCACATGCTGGGCGTCAGCACTGTGCTGAGTTCTCTGAATCACAATTCTAGGAGTATGTCATTATCATCCCTGTTTCACAGATAAAGACACTAAGTCTTGGAGTTTCCAGGGATGAGAAGTTGCTTCTGTCTGAATAATTAGCAATAAATTTTAGCTGCCTTTCTCCTTCCATTTCCCTGCCAAGAGAGATAACAGAGTCACTGCTATATCTACAGTTTTAAAATTCTCATGGCTTAAAGACTCTACCAGTGCAAAGAGTTCTTTCCATCTTTATTTCCTCCATCTTTATTTCATAACCTCATCCATTCATTTTTGGTCCAGGTTTCTTCCTTTAGCTCCATAAGGCATTCAGATTTCACGTTTCAGCCAACAGACATGCATGGGGACACAAGATACTCTATTTAAAAGCATGGACCACTATATTAACAAGAAATATTTACACACTATGAGTTGAGAAACCAGCATCTCCTAACTGCATTGAACGAAGGGCTGCCTGCAATGCTCCTGGTTACAGCTAGACATAAAACCCATTATTAGCTCATTGGCTGTTTGGACATAAAACTGCTGCGTCCTACAAAGATATTTCCTCACCATAGGGATAAGTTTAATAAGAACTACAGATGATAGTAAAAAGCACATTTATTTCCTATAACCTACAGAAAGTCTTTATTGCATATAGGATAAATAGCAGGCCACTGTGAGTTACTGGTCTGCAATTCCACTTAGGAGTTTTGGGGCATGAAACACAGTAGGGAGAAACTGCTATTTTAAAAACAAAGCCTAGGAATTGGAGGCCCAGGAGAGGAGGAAGATGAGTTTCTGTGTGAAAAGATGACAACCCGCTGTCAAGCAATGGTCCAGCACAGCCGCATTCATGAAGGCATGGGCAGCCTTTCTACTCAGCAGCAGGTGGCCTGAGGCAAAATTACTAAGCAATACAAACATTATCTTGCCTCATACTTAATGATTTTCAAAGCTATACCATAACCCATCTTTTAACTGGACCCTTACAAACACCATCGGAGAAAAGCAAAATGAGGACTCTCATCCCCATTTTACAGATGGGAGAGCAATGTTCACGTGGGACAGCCAGGATTTGAGAATATGCTGTTGTATCATGCAGAACACAGACTGTCAAAGACCACAGGCTCTGCAGATCTGGCTCCTGTTACCTCTCTGATCTCATCACACTCAGTTCCCAGCATGTACATCCTTGCTTCTTCTCAGATGCTCCAGGCATGCTCTGGCTTAGAGCCTTTGTACTTGACCTTCCTTCTACCTGAAACCCTCATCTCCTGGGTATCGGAATAGCGTCCTCCCTCAACTCCATTCAGATCTGTGCTAACATATCACCTTCATTCTATTCTATTTCCATGTACAACTGCACCCCCAGTACTCCCTATCTCCCTTTTCTGCTTTGTTTTTATCCACAGCCCTTATCATCTTCTGACAGTTAGTATATTGCCTTTATTTGTTTACTATCCACTTTTCCCATCGAAATGTATGCTCCTTGAGGGCAGATAATTTTGTTTGTTTGTTTATCTCTATACACTTGACCACTGGTGGACATACACTAGATGCTCAGCAAATACATGTTGAATAGGTTAATATAGGCATCAATGATTAGTACTATAGAAAATGAGGATGAGTGGTCACAGGCCTTCAAGAAAGGGTCTTACTCTGTCACTTAGGCTGGAGTGCAGTGGTGTCATCTCGACTCACTGCAACCTCTGCCTTCTGGGCTCAAGTGATCCTCCTGCTGCTTCAGCCTCCTGAGTAACTGGAATTAAGGCATGTGCCATCACACCCAGCTATTTTTACTTTTTGTATGTTTTATATAGACAGGGTCTCCCTAGGTTGCTCAGGCTGGTCTCAAACTCCTGGGCTCAAGCAATCTGCCTGCCTTGGCCTCACACAGTGCTGAGATGCCAAGTGTGAGCCGCTGCACCTGGCCTCATGTGTATTCTTGACATTGGGTTATGTCATCTTGTTCATCACAATCTAACTGCCCCATTTTCTGGCTCTCAGGCTCTGCCTTCTCATCAGTGCTGCAGTGCCAGATGTCTTCTGTCTGATCCTCCATATCCGTGCTCCAGGCTTCTCCAGTCAGCACAGGATCCCAGGATGCTATCCATGTGGACTGCACCCATGGGCTCTCTTGTTCTCTTTCGTCCTCTGGTTGAGGTAGGGCAACAGGGTCTTGACAAGAGATCAACTTAGGGTTTTCACTCTGTTGGCTTCCTCCCTGTGTGGTCACCTTGGGATGGCTACCTTTTTCAACCAAAAGTCACTGCTCTCCTCAAGGTGGCTTCTTCATAGGACTTTCTGGTCTTGGTTCCAGTATCTGCTCCCCCACCCACACCATCCACATCCAGGAGTGGTAGCAGCCCTGCACACTGCTCTACCTCATATGCTCTCCCTATACTCTGCTCACTTAAACAATCCCCTCATTAAAGCCTCTCTAAATCACTCTAATCCAAGTGTACCTTCTATTTTCTACTAGAACCCTAATTGATGACACAGTTTGTAAACTCTGAGCTCTGATTTTTCCCTCTGGCCTTATTCAACCTGATTCTCCCTCTTTCAGAGGGAGTGTGCATAGTATATATGTAAAGTGCCTACCACAGTTCTTAATATATATTGTAAGTGTTCATGGATGTTTTTTTAAATTATGAATCCCTTCATCATCTGGTTCTAATCTTCTTTTCACCTTTATTCATTTCTACCCCCCTTGGCCACCCCCGTTGTACTGGGTTGAATAACATCCCCTCAAAATCCATGTGTACCTACACTCTCAGACTATAACCTTATTTGGACATAGAATTCTTGCAAATGTATTTAGTTAAAATGAGGTCATATTGGATTGGGGTGGGTCTAAACATACTGAATTAGACCAGTAGGGCAAATTAGAAACCACCCTAATCCAATAACTGTTGTCTTTATAAGAAGAGAAAACAGAGACATGGACATAAGTAGAGCAGCTATGTAAAGTCAGGGGCAGAAACTGGAGCGCTGCAGCTGCAAGCCAAGGAATGCTGAGGATTGCTGGCAACTGCTAGAAGATAGAAAGAGGCAAGGAAGCATTCTTCCCTAGAATCTTCAGAGAGAACATAGTCTTGCCGACACTTTTGTGTTAGACTTCTAGCCTCTAGAACTGCAAGGGAATACATTTCTGTTGTCTTAAGTTACCCCAGTTTGTGGTATTTTGTCACGGCAGCTTTAGGGAACGCAGATACCCAGCAACTCCACAATGAGTGCCTACAATGAACCTGGGGTCTTCTTCACCTCCCGCTGCTGGCATAGGCTACCTTAGGGGCATCCTCTCACTTGTTCCACTTGACCACCTCCTGCTTGTCATTCCTCCCATTGTGCCGCCTTAACTTGAGACTTCCCCTGACCATCCAAGTTTAGCTTAAGAAAGCCTCTCTTCTGAGTTGCACAATACTCTGTCTTTTTGCCATCACAACACCAGTTGCAGCACTGTTACGTGCCCAGTTGTAACACCATTTATTGCACCGCAGGATTTGTGAGGACAATCCTCTCCGTCTTATAATCGGATCTGTCTTATTCTTAGTTGTATTATGGGTGCCTAGCATGTGTTAATACTGACTAGTATTCATTAAGTTCTTACTACATACTCAGTACCATTTGTTATTTATATTAACTCATGTACACCAACTCGCCACCCTATGAGTTACATACTATTAATTTTCCTATTCCATAGTTGGCTACAATGGAAAGCACAGACAGAGACAGCTGCATTATTCTTGGCATTCTTCCAGATGCACTTTGCAATTCTACCAGCAAACCTCACTGCACAATTTCAGTTTCCAAGTGCAAATCCATCTTAGCCTTAAACTCATTTACGCCATCCGCTTCCACTGTATCAGCCACGCTCGACTGTTGCATGGTGCAATAACTCTCTGCCAGGCTCTGAACAGTTTTCCCAGTCATCAAGAAGGTGCAGTTGATTCAAAGTGTTAATATTTGCTCACCACTGAGACCATCCGGGGGCTTCATCACTCATAGCAATGCCACCCGCTGGAGCTACAGAAGTGCAGGGCTCTCGAAGACTATGCATGAGCTGATGATGAGAGATGCAGGCTCCTTGGATAAGCAAAATCTCATCATGGAAGATGTGCATCCTCTCTCCTAACTTCATCTTTCTGGCATACAGATGAGAAATGGTTTAAAGTAAAATAAATGGAAATTGGATATCTGCTCATGTTACAGAATTCTGGAGTTCCTGAATCCTCACACATTCATTAATCTATCTTGTATATTAAATATGTACTAAGTGCCAGACTTCCTGCTAGTTGCCAGGAATACAACACAAAATGAAAAGAAGGCTTTATTGTACCCATCTTCCTGCCTTCAGGTAGGAACACACGTGTACATCCATGGCCATCTGCTCAATCTCAGTTCTTTTAAGACAACTGGACTGACTCGCAGAGAAAAGGGAGAAATGTACCAGGGCCAATTGCAGTGAAGGTCTCAGCCCTACTGGCTTGCTCTGCACATAGCCCTGCCCCTACTTGTCTCCCTGTGTCCCCACTCTTAGCATGGGTCACTATTTTAAGATCCTCCTTTTGCTACCCTGGGCTGGTCACTGCCATTACATTTTCCTTGAAAGCAACAAAATGGAGTGGCTGTGAGCATGGGTTCTGAGCCAGGTAGCCGGAGTTGAATCTATCTCTGCTATACTCTAGCTGTGTAGTCATAGGGAAGTCACAGCAACCCATGTACCTCAGTTTCTTCTTCCTCAGAATGGCAACACACATGACAATCTCTACTTAAGAAGGCTGTTGAGACAATTGAATGAGGTAACAGGCAAAGTGTTTAAGACAGTGCCTGAAACATAGTAACCACTCAACAAACATGCTAGGTAATTCTGTTATTAATGTTGTTGTCACCTGGTTGACACTGGATACACACATGCTACTGTAAATTCGGTCATCCCTTTTTATTTATGCATATAGTTTTCTTGGTTTAGCAAAGGTTTATAGGTTTATCCACTAGCCACAAGACATCATTTAGGAACTACAGGGGCTACAAAGGAAAATAAGGTGCAGTCCTCAACTTCAAGGACCACACAGTCTAATGGCACAAACAAGCAAGACACAATTAAAAACAGCCCAATGCACTACATGGAGTGGTGTATATGCTTGCCATTTTCAGTCTGCCCAATAACCTCATGGAGTAAGCACTCATTATCGTCATCTTCATTTCACAAGAAGTCACAGCAAGGCTAAGCAATTTCTCCATGATTACACAGCTAGGAAGTGGCAGAGAAAGGATGCAAACACAGGCAGTCTGACTCCAGAGGCTGCACTCACAGTCCCTATGCTAGGCAACCATCATGGCACTGACAACTTGCCGGAGCTTCCTGGGAGCTCCCGGGAAGGCAGCACAAAGGAGATTGATTCCTGACGGATGCGCAGAATTTTTCATGTAGTTCAGGGGAGGGCACACCAAGCCAGGAGGAGCAGGCTGAGCAAAGTTGGGAGAGCACACATCCGGGGAAGGGGCCGTCTAGGGATGCCAGAGGCTGGCCTCTGTGTGGGGAGAGCAGCAGAGTAAGGAGGAAGGGTGGCAAAGGAGCCAAAAGTCAGGCTAGCCCAGGCCAAGGAGTTTGCACATCCATCATAGGCAGTAGGGACTCACCTGCTGAATGATGTGGTTGGATCTGCAGTTTAAGAAGAAAACCAAAAGCCTCTCTCCAACAGGCTGATATGTTCTCTCTGGGTTCTCTGCTGGCTCTCTAAGGTAAGGAGGAGGTACAGAAGAGAGCCACAATCATGCCCATGGTTTATTTGTATTATGGTCTGTGCTGCAGATAAAAGAGTACAGAGATTCTTATAGATAGGCCAGTTTTTCACCCTAGATTTCCTTCTTCTTGCTGTATGGCTTTGGAAAACTCACCTCACCTTTCTGAGCTCATTTGCTCCCCAGAGTAAAGAGCGACGGGTGAAAGCCACCTCACAGGGTAGGTAAGTGGAAGGGTAAATTGAGAAAATGCAGGTGCCAGGAGATTTTTTTTCCCTGACAGTCCTTCTGTTGCTGCCCTTTCTGCACCCTCTGCAGTGTTTTCAGGGTCTCTTGCCCCAGGGCCCATAAAGTCCTGGCCTGCGAACAGAGAAGCATGTCTCAAGTGTTACAAGTGAGTGTGCACAAGTCCCAGGGTTTAAACTGCTAATTCTCAGCTGCCTGGGCCAGCAGCCATGGGCTGCTAGACAAAAGGCAACATTAGCCTGAGCAGTGTCTTCTGTGATTACCTTTGCTCACACACCTTTTCCTGCCGTGACATCACATTACAACGTGGAGCATCTGGTTCCTCGGCAGGGGAATGCCACATTCTAACTGCGGGAGGACGCTATTTGGGGAAGCCAGCCAAGCCAGAGGCTGCATGCCTCCCTGCTGGTTCCTCCAGTGCTGCCAGCAAGAAGGATGAAGAAGAAGGAAGAGCCCTGGGTGCTCAGTGGCTTCATCCCTCCCTATGGCAGGGGAGAGGATCAGTCGTGGCCAGAGCAGAAGATGCTCAGGTCTCACGTGCACACAAGAACGTCCTCACTGCCCCATTCTTTCATACCCATGGGTTCAACACCTCAGTGTATGAGAGAATATGTAGTAACAAGTCCACAGGCTTTCAAATGAAAAGACCCAGGGGTGAGTTCTAGCTTTGAAACCCTGAGCAAGTTACTTCACCTCTCTGTTGAAGTACCCTAGGGTCATTGAAACAAAGTACCACAAACCGGGAGTCTTCAACAACAGCATTTAGCATCTCACAGTTGAGGAGCTAGATGTCCAAGATCAAGGTGTTGGCAGGGTTGTTTCCTTCTGAAGGCTGTGAGTTGGATCTGTCCCAGGCTTCTGCTTGTTTTCTGGTGACCTTTGGCACCGCTTAGCTTTTAGAAGAGCTATACTGATCTCTGTCTTGGTCTTCACATGGCACTGTGTGTGTCTGTCGAAATTTTCATTTTTATAAGGACACCCGTTATACTGGATTAGAATCCCTTCCCTCCCCCAGTGGCTTCTCTTAACTAACTCTATCTGCAATGACCCTATTTCCAAATAAAGTCACATTCTAAGGTACCTAATGTTAGGACATCAACATATAAATTTGGGGTGGGAGGAGGGGTACAATTCAACCCACAACATTCTCTAAGGCTGTTTTCTTCTCAGAAGAGTGAGAGTAATAAAGGCTGATATAGCTTTAGTATCCTCATAGGGTTTATTGCGCCTCATAGGGTTGTGTGAAAGTTAAATGAGGTAAGGAACGTAACTACCTGACGAAGAGCAGGTGTCAGTAAATGTGATTTCCTTTCCCCTAGATGGAGAGAGACTGCTTTTCCATGTAGTTAATCCGCTATCCACAAATTAACTGAGTTTAGTATCTACCCTAAGACACCCTTAGTAGGAATTTAAAGGTCGTCTACCCTAACATCCATCTCAAATAGTAAGGAAACTGAGGCCAAAAGAAAAAATCATTTTGCTGATTTAATGACTAGCCTTGGGCTAGAACTAATTTTTCTCCTTGGAATAAGAAGCCATCTCATCCAGGGAAACATACTCCGTATTAAATATCCTATATATAGCTCCTCACTGCCCTGTCATAACACTCATGCTTTGTCTTATGTAGCTTAAGTGGTCTTTTTCAAATCTTTCACATAGCCATCATCTTGTTCAGGATGTTTTGCACAATGACAACAGGCATGGATAACTTACGGCACTGGACAGATAAGGAAACGGAGGCTCAGAAAGCTAGAGGGCTTGGTAGAGGTTATAGACCTCATAAGCAGTAAGACAAGAATTAGAGTGCAAGTCTCACTACAGCTTGTCCAGAGCTTTCTCCTCTATTGCATGGTTTTATATGTGGGTCTTAGTTACTTTCAAATGGTAGAATCTCATGCAAGATTCAAGGAGGGCTTCTTGGGAAGGCCCTGGCTGCCTGCCTCCACAATTTCAACTTCCAAGATCTTCCATACAACTACCCTTGCTTCCTCTTTGAAATTTCCAACTTTCATCTTGCTGCTCCACAGAAACCGTAGTCTCAGAACAAGACATGGAGAGACATGGCAAGCACCCCAGGTTCTGCTCCTGGTGCAGGGTGAGAACACTCACTACGGTGCCAGAAATTCCAGCCCTGATGCTCCATCAGGTGAGGCATATGATGAAGTGCCTACCTAGTCACCCAGATGGCTTTCCAGTTTGAGAAACTTTCTCAGTCCTGAGATGAGTAGATACTACGCACCATGCTCGCCCTCACATGGGTGGGTCTGAAAGAACATGCACCGGGGATCTGGGTGAGTCATTGGCCATAAATGCCAGGAAAGCACACCAAGAGACAACTGCATGTGAACATGGATTCCTGAAAGAACTGAAAAGTCAGAGGCCAGAGCCAATCTCAGCATATGAACTAATAACTCGGATTTATCAATCAGCTGATTTATTCATTGATTTATACAATACGTACGGATTGAGGGATTATCATGTGCAAAGCACTCCCCTAGGCCCTGCCAGGCCAGGAGCAAGACAACATGGTCCTCACTACCTGGGGCTCTCCAACCCTTCATCACAGAATGTCCGAAGAGGCCCATTCCATTGGCACCAAAAGGCTTGTTTTAGGAATAGAAAAGAACAAAATAATTACAGGAAATAAGGCAAGCAGCAGAGCCTCTTGGCTGCTCTGGGGTCACAATACTGTAAATAACAATGTTAAAATGGCCTTGAGGTACAATAACTGAAGAGGGGTGCAAGTCATTTCATGATGTAAGAAAAAAATGACACCTTTATAATAGCTGCAAATTATCCTTCCTATAGGAAAAAAATCACAGGAAATGTTTCATAGGAGCAAGGATCCTTGTACATAACCTTCCAAAGAGGACTCTGTAGACCAGAAGCACTAGAACCTAAAGTCCAGTGTATAGCCCAGGCCCCCACACTTGCCACAGGCTCAGCCTATGGTAGCCAGAATTAAGATCATGGAGTAGAAAGAGTGTCTATTTAGAAATCAGGGAGCCTGAAGGTTAACATCTTTCATACCCCTTGCAAGCTAGAGATCTTGACCAAGCAACCAGATGTCTCAGAGCCCTGAGTTTTTATCTGTAAAACATTCACAACAAAAAGACACTGAGAGCCCACTATGAGGTCTCTGTGCTTTCCCTGCATGATCTCACCTAGTCCACAATGTAATCAATCCTGTGAAGTAGGTCCTAGGTTATCACTATATTTCACAATGGGAGAGAAAAAGCCCAGGTAAGTTGCCATTTCTATAGCTGCTAAGTGGAAAAGACAAAATTGGTGCTCCATAGCCTGAACTCTTAACATCTTTAACAATAATAATAACCGATTCCCAGTGACAAAGTGAGGAATACATGAAATTGCATGTGTAAAAGCATTTGTTAAAAATCACAAAGTATTGCATACAGATGAGGGGGTTTATTATTTCTTCCCTCCGTGGGCATGAATAGACTTACAATAAGCCAAAGAAATTTCATTTTAAATCCTGCTCTCCCTTTATTCCTCAACTGTTACAGTAAAATGAGGGTCTGGGGATTTGGGGAAACAGTCAGGAGCCAAGGAACCAGCTATAGAGATATGAGATAGGGAAGAAAGAACCACGGGGCCTCATAGCGCACACAATTTGCAGGCTGATGTACAAACTATTTGCTGGGACCAATTACTCTCATCTTAATTAATGAACACACAACCCACAATCTGTCTGAGAAATGCAAAAAAAAAATATGGCATGTGTTTAGAGGCTGCAGTGTGCCAGCCACCAGATCTGGAAGCTCCTTCCTCAGACTGCTGGGCTGGGAGTCACTGTGGAGACCACATTTTAGCATCCTAATGACACTGAAATTCGGTTCAAACCACCTCTTTGAAGTGCCCATGTGAAGCGCCTGCTGTGTGGCTGGCAGTGGGTTAGGCGCTGTGGAGTGCTTAGCATAAAGGCAGCCCACTCCCTGCCCTAGTGGACGAAGGAGGAAGGATTGCCCATCAATCCACCAGCCTTGATTTTGCGCTTCCAGTCTACTCAGTGTGCCGTGCCTGGAACTGCAGGGGACTCCAAGACTGAGACCACAGGCTTGCTCTCCAGGCATTTAACTTGGACAGTTGGTAATGACAACCGAGACATTTGCTGAGGGCTTATTTTGAATTAGGTACTATGCTACGTAAATGAATTGCATATATTATCTCATTTTATTCTCACAACCACCCCATGAAGGAACTGACTCTTAATTGCTAAAATTTATTGAGCACTTATCCTGTGCTGTGCATGCCCGAGGCCAAGCACTGGTAGTTCCCAGGATTTGAAAGCTTGTGCAAGATCACTCGTTAGTAAGTGTCACAATCAGGGTTTGAACCTAGGAAGATCAGCTTCGAATGCAGGGTGAATTTAACCATTATATCACAGTATATTCATTCAACTTATATTTACTGAATTCCTTTGAGGAAGATAAGAATCTTATATTTTAGCAAATTTCAAGTATATAATACAGCATTATTGACTATAGTCACCATGCCATGCAATACACCTTAATAAAGCTAGATTTTAACAAAATCTAAAAAAAAGAATCTTGTATTTTAGTAAAGGGAACAGGGAGTTCATTTGTAATGAAAAGAAAATGTACAGCTTGAGTCGATACAAAGGGTGAGAATGGAACAAGATGGTCCCCTCCCAGCTAAGAAGGTGCAATGGCCATGGTCGCAAGTTGGCAGGCTCTCCTAAAGCAGACACCAAGACAGAGTAGTATGCAGGATGTGTATTAGGATGTGTGGTGCTCTTGGAATCCACATCTGTGGAAGGGGAAAGGAAGCAGGGGTTGGCAGAGGGAGATATCAAGCTGCAGTCCAGGTCAGGGACAGTCTTGGCTAACCCTGAGGGGAGGTGTCCTGGAGCTCGAAAAGCCATACAGAGTTGCCCTGACCTGATACCTCCACATCAACAAGTTATTGGATGAGGGTCACCAGAGATAGGATCTGACCTTGGGCAATCCCAGAGAAAATTAGCAAGTGCAAGCTGTCTGCCCACTGCACTCTCAGCAGTCGGGCCAACAAGTCCCTCTTTGAAGCAATCTCTGGATGGCACCTCAAAGTGTCCACCACAAGGGTGGTGGTAGAGGGATGTCTGAGGCCGTGACAACTAAGCTAAATCCTGAATAAGATGGAAAAAAGCAAGTGATGATGAAAGAGGCTCAAAGCAGCCTACACAGGAGGGTACAAAAGGCAGATCCTCAAAACAACAAATGAATAACACGAGACACTGTGATACAGAAAAGGAAGTGGACACAACTCCGGTGTCAAACACACAAGCCAGGGGTAGGGAAATCATGAGCAATGGAAGTATTTATTCAGCATGGCCTGTGGTTTGGGGCTGGGAAGAGAGATTGATTTGTTTAGGCTTAAAACTCTCATAAACTTTTTCATGTTGTAATCATTTTCTGAATTTAATTAACCACAACCACTCCCAATCAACAGAGTGTATGGCTGTTAAAAGTAACAACAATTGCAAAAGAACATTGACATTATGCCAGGTCCTGCTCTAAGTGCTTTATTTATATGCATGCTCATAATCTCACAGAGCCATATGAAGTAGGTGTTATTTTACAGATGAAGAAACTGAAGCATAAAGAGATGGAGTAACTTGGCCAATATTGCATAATGAGTAAAAAGTAGAGCCAGGCTTCAAATTCAGACATCTGGGCTCTTGGGTGGCATCTTTGCCAACTGCGCTGTGCTGTGGTCCCAGGTGCAAATCCCTGGTTGTATTAAAAAAGGCAGAATCCAACTCAAGGTGCAAGAGTCTTGCTCCTCAGATACCATGAGACACTGGAATCACTTCTTTTTCACCTGTCCATTTTTTACCTTGCAGTCTCAGTGACTTTTTCAAAACAAAATTGAATGACCATTTTCCCTGCTTAACACCTTCAGTGACTCCAAGTTTCACAGGCTCAACTCATCCGGCACTCAAGGCTCTGCAGGGTCTGCTCTGTCCTCGCCACTCTCCTTGTATCCCAACAACTCATCAGGGCCTTTGTCATGCTGCTCTCTTCACCTGGAATGGTTCCCCCCTTGTCTCTGCTCCCCCTCAGACTAGCTCATTCCTCCCATCCCACAAGGCTCAGACCCTCTTGTTATTCTGTCTCATTACACACTTCATTTTGCCTTTATAGCTCTGAAGATAATGTTAGCTCCTTATCTGAGTCATTAAAATCAGAAATTAAATCAACAATGGTGTAATTCGTTGTTTAATGTCTATTTCCCTTCTACTATGTAAGTATGATGAAGAGAGGCACTCCCACTACCTAGCCCAGTGCCTGGCATAGGTGAGGCATTCGTCTAAGGCTGCGGAATGCAAGAGTGAATGAATGAGCTTCACTGATAAAGTGCGTTCGTTCTGAAGAGGGAGGTCAGAGTAACTAGCAGCTCTGACATCCAGGTTTCTTGCCTATAAACAATGAGATCTCCTTGTATAGTTCTTGCGTGGTTAAGTATTAATGTGCCTAAAACACCCAGCACAGATTCCAGGAGCTAGCATCCCATCAATAATTGGCATCTATCTATATAGAACACTGTGTGTTCTTCAATGCATGTTCAACATGACACACCTCATATCAATAATTAAGTGTCTCCATATTTAATTTAATTAAGTGTCTCCATTTATCTATATAGATGCCAATTATTGATGGGATGCTAGCTCCTGGAATCTGTGCTAGGTGTTTTATCTATATAGATAATCAATCTATCTATATTATTTTGTTAGGAGCATTAAAAAAAGTAAAGGAGATACAGTGCATGGGTTAAGAGTGAGAACTCTGTAGCCAACACTCTAGAGTCAAATCCTAGCCATACATTTACAAGCTGGGTTTATTGCCATCTTTTAGGTCTCAACCAGTTCATCTGTACAACGAGTGAGGGATAATGAGTGTTTCATACACCCACAGCTGCTGTATCAAAATAAATAAATAAAGCATTTAGGACAGTGACTGACACATAATAAGCTTTATCTCAACAGTATATACTATTATTACAAACAATAAGATAGTATGGAGAATTTAAAGGCAGACAGCCAGAAGGAAAAACGATGAGAGGACAGGAACACAGTTCTCAAATATTTGAAGGGGGGATGCCTAGGAGAGGGACAAGTTTTCTACTGTGAGACTCCAGAGGGCAGAGTAAGAATCAAGAAGGTAAAATTCAGGAAAGGCTCACATTGCCTCCATGAAGAGCACTAGTGCAGATGAGATGCTGGACAAAACAGGAAGTATCCCATCTCTGGAAGAAAGCACATAGAGGCTGGCAGCCAGGGGTGAAATGGAAGCAAGTAGGTGGAAGGTTGCAGGAGAAACCTTCAAGGGATCTTGCATCTCTATGATTCTGGGGTAGTAGGCTTCTATAATGCTTTCAAGTCCTGTGTAGTTGTGTTTTCTTTCTTCAATTCACCTGCATATAGTGGGGAAAAGAATGCATTCATTTGCTATTTGTCAGAAACAAAGCAATGCTCAAAAAGATGTCTGTATAGATTGCTGGAACATTTCAGAACCTCAAAAGCAAGGTTACAGGTTAAAAGCACCATGATCTCTGACTCTTGGGTCCAATGTTCTTCCAAATTAGACAGTACGAGAATGGGTGGGAATGAAGAAAGGCAAACTGCACCTTCAATGTGTTCACTACTGTCACTTATGCTTGCTGTGACACACAACACCACAGTCTCCTTGGGCTTCACAAGGCCTTCAGGTCTCTGACCCTGGAGGGCTGGATGTGCAGAGTTCATCCTTTTTGTATTAGAAGAGCACACAAAGACATGTTGAAGGAGGTTATTCTGGTAGGCTCAGGCATGCCATATGATGGCTTTGTCAGATAGTAACATGCTCTCATATGTATCACTCCACAGTACATAGTACACAGTCTCATTCCATGTAGACTTCAAAATAATGCCATGAAATAATTTTTCATTCACTTGTTAAATTATCCAACATGTATTTGCTGAGCACTTACATCTATCTATTGCCCGCTTACTGTCTACCAGGTGCTGTTTTAGGTGCTCACCAAACTCTCCCTCTTAACCTCATACTTGAAGAAACAGATATGGAGACTAAGTATGTCCAAGGCTTCTAGCTGAGGAAATATCCTCTGAAATAATAGTACTTACTGTCCTGATTTAATAAAAAAGATGAATAAGTAATTTTGTCTACCATGATTAGTGTAAATAATAAGAATTATAACTGTCATTAGTACTTTATAGTTTACCAAGAATACGTACGTAACCAATCCTATGCAGTGTGGAGGGCAATTGTCCCTATTTTAAAAATAAACATGATAAGACCCAGAGAGGTTAATTAACAAGTCCCAGCTCGCCCAGACAGCGAGCAGACAGAGGAGCCTGCTCTGGACTATCACTGTGTGTTCTTCAATGCATGTTCTGCATGACACACCTCATATCAATAATTGTGTCTCCATATTTAAATATCTTATGTAATACATCTATTATTTAATTTGATCTCTCCGTGAATCCAATGAGATAAAAAAACATTATCCCCATTTCAGAGCTGAGGAAACTGAGGCTCAAAAAGTTGTCAACATGTACTAGATACGTGGAGGGCTTCAGTCAGGCTTGAAGCCCACATTTTCTTATTCCAACACCCATGCATTTTTCATTAACCCTCCCTGCCAAATATCCACCTATACTGCCTCTTGTGGAGACACAGAAAGCTGCTGCCCTTGCCCACAGAGTCAGTACCCCAGGCATTCTCTTTCTCTTCCTTCCAGCCATCCCAGCCCAGAGACTTTGGGGAAGCAGCATGCAGAGAAGCTCACGCCTTGCTCAGTACTAGGCCAGGCACTTGGGGACCCAGCCATCAGGGAGCTGACACAATTTCAGATGCTTGCTGCCCTAATTACTTGATGATCTGTCATCACAGAGATAGAATTGGGATGCAGGGAGTGGCATTCTGCTTTTTCCTGGGCAAAGGAAAGACAGATAGAAATGCTTCAGTTTCAGTTTACAAGAGAGAAATCTCCAACAAAGTCTATAATCCATCCCAAATGTTGGTTCAAAAAGAGGGATGGAAGGGAATTGGACACTTGTGGAGCATCTGCTGTGTGCCAGACCTCATGCTGGCAAACATGTCACACAATACATGGATTGGTGGTTCGGTCATCACAACAGTCCCATGAGAGAAGGATACATATTTGCAATTCGTAGACGAGGAAGCTAAGGATAGTAGTGGTGGATGAGCCAGACAGCTGGGGTAAGACCGGCGCAAGGTTAGTCTTACTCCTTCAGAAGTCACAGAATGGCTTTAACCAGGAGCATGACTCAGTTGGAACTGTTTTCTAGAAATATTGCTCTGCTGCAGTGAAGTGAGTTTATTTGAGAAGGCAAAGGCTGGAGGCAAATGAGGATGAAGTACATTACATGAGATGGGATGCAGGCCTGTGGCTAGGATAGTGGCTAGACTCAGGACTCATCAGGATGCTGAATCTGCATCTCTAGAAGGCCAATGGAGGCCCAGGAGTGGGACAGGAGGAGGAGGGAAGTTCACAGTCAGGAACACGGGTCTCTGGCTTGTGTGACTAGATGAACGGAGGTGCCACTCGCTGGTGTATGAAGGCAGGCTCAAGGGCACAGATGATGAATTAAGTGTGGAAATGTTGAGTGTCAGCTGCCTGAGAGTGATCCAGGTGGAGACACCAGTTCACAAGTAGAAGTCAGGGTCTGGAGCTCAGGAGAGAACCTGGATTATAAAGAAGCCACCTGCATAGCCTTGGTGGTTGCAGTCAGGGATGTGGAGGGAACGGCTATGAGTAGTGTGATGTGGGAGTGGGGAGTAGAACAGAGCTCTGGGGACATCAAGAAGGGTCTTTTCAGAGGCTTAGCAAGAATGGCCAGATGGGCAGGAGGAAACAAGAAGAATCTGCATTTGCTTCTAAATAATGAAGTCCTTTTGTGTGTTATATTCTTGAAGAAGTGAAGGGTATTGCTAATCCAGCTGAGGAAGCATTATCTCTGATGTGATCTGTACTAGCCTAGGAGAACACACACTATGGATGGGGAAGATTCAGGATCCATGTGAAAAAGAAATAGGAACTCTATCTCCATCAAAGGAGAATGGTGTGGGGGGGGGTAGGCGGGGGGCGGTAATGGGGGAGACTGGAGTTCCCACTGCTTGGCTGCTAAGAGAAGAGTGAGCAAGGACTGTGCTGTGGTTCCTCCAGGTGTCTGTGCCGAGAAAGGCATGTTGTCATTGCTTTCTGACATGGCGTTGATGTTTGACTCACCAGGTGATGCCAACCAAACATGGAGGCTGCCTTAAAGCATTACCCTGAGTCTGAAGAATGAACATGTGGAAATGATGCTCGTGACGAGGTAAAAAAAAAAATTTTTTTTGAGACAGCGTCTCCCTCTGTCACCAGGCTGGCATAGTGGCATGATCTCTACCTCCCAGGTTCAAGTGATTCCCCTGCCACAGCCTCCTGGGTAGCTGGGACTACAGGTGTGCACAACCATGCCTAGCTATTTTTTTGTATTTTAGTAGAGAGGAGGTTTCACCGTGTTGGGCAGGATGGTCTTGATCTCCTGACCTCATGATCCGCCCACCTCAGCCTCCCAAAGTGTTGGGATTACAGGCATGAGCCACTGCAGCAGGCCTACCAGGTAAGTTTTACACAAGGCTTGAGCTTCATGCAGAAGCTATGATTTTGCCAGCACGATAACTGAGACAGTTGACTCACCATTCTCCTGTGTCCTTCAAAAGCAGGAACAGTCAAGAAATGCACGTAAACCCACAGAATCACAGGATCTCAGGACTGAAAGGGACCTGAATTCTCATTTTTCTAGTTGTTAATGGATTTATTAACTTGTGAATTTATCATTCACTCTATAAATATTTGTAGAGCATTTATTATTTCCAAATACTATTCCAGGGCTGGGCGATTCAACAAAGAACAGTACCAGCTATAATTCCTACCCTCATGAAGCTTACATTCTAGTAAGCTTTTAATTCTTTACCTTTTAACTTTTGCAAGTTCCTTACATTCTAGTAAGGATAAATTAAAAGTTAAAAGGTAAATAATTAAAATGCACCATGTTAGATAGTGAGGAGCCCTTCAGAGTGAAACAAAGCAGAATAGGGGATGGCAAACATTGTGCGTGGGGTTCAGTGGGGTGGAGTGGGGCAGTAGGGAAGGTTTTGCGATTTTGAATTACTTAATCATCCTGAACTCTTTTTATGATATCTCAATGAATGGTCTTCCTCCTTACATTTTATCACACCCATTAGTTAATTTGATGCTTGCTTAAAAAATATTTGAGGAAGAAAAATATTGTCATCATCAGAGCAAAGTTATTAAATATTTATTTTGGGCCATTCATGGTGTTGACTGGTTCACAAGCATATCTCATATTATCTTCACACCAATAAGGAGGTAGTTTCTGTCCTTATCCCATTTTGTAAATTAAACAACAACGAAACAGAAGCAAAACCCTAGTTTCCATCCTGGACTCAAAGCGCAGTCCTGCCGCCTACCATCTATATGACTGTAAGTGGACTGCTTAACTTTTCCAATCCTCAGTTTCCTCATAGGCAAGATGGGAGTAACAAGACCTCACCCACAGAGTTGCGGTGAGAATGATACGTATGACACAGTAGGAGTGAAATCAGGTAGATCTGTCTGATTCCAAAGAACAAGCCTTCAAGCAGAAACTATCCTGACTCATTTTTTGAGATGAGAAAATTGCCGAGCAGCAGAGATTACAGTAATGGTAGGATTACAACATTGAGGTGATCATGCAGAATCTCTCTATCTCAGCAGCTTAAGCAATCGAGACGAGAACAATAAAATCCTTTACAGTTTGCAAGCCTTGAATTTGTGATATAGCTGTAACCAACGGGAAAGCAATATATAATATCAGTATTTGATGTATTATATAACATCTTCCCAGGTTTCCTATGCACTTTCCAGATTTGGTTGCTTCCAAATAGATAAGCGTGTGTGTCCATATGTACACACAATGTTAGCCATGATAATAATTGCTAACACTTCCATAGTGCTTCCATAGTGCAGCGTAATCCAAGCAGTTTACTCATAACTCATTTAATCCTCACCAACCTTAATGAGGTAGTTACTCTTAGTTTATTATTACAGCTATTTTATGATGGGGAAACAGAAGCTCAGAGAAGTCAAGTAACTTACCCATCTCCCAGTTCTAAGTGGTAGAACTGGCATGAAATCCCAGGCATTCTGATGTCAAAGGTCCACGCTCTTGGCGCCTGTGCTATACTGAACTAGCTGCATTAGCCAAATAACCATGCTTTGTTTATTGCTCTGCCTTCCCACATACTGCACTGTTTGCCTGGAATACTGTTCTCTCTTCTCTCCACTTTCCACCTTCCCAACTGATTAAATCTCATTTTTCCCTCGGCATCATCTCCCCTGGAAAGTCCTCTCTGACTCTGTCCACCCTCAGTTTCCACTGTGGTTGATCTCTCTTCTCTGGGCTTATAGAACACCCTGTGCCAACCTTTATCATAGCACCTGAGTAGATAATAAAAATGTTCTGTACTTGTTTTCCCCAGTGCCCCCTACACTAGACTGTGACTTCCTTTAAGCCTAAGACTGTATCTGGTAAAATATAGTCTTCTAAAATATAGTAAGTCCTTCATAAACATTTGCTGAGTATATAGACAGATTAAGTGTTAACCATATTAGATGTGTGGATGGTTGCAGCCCCAGCATGCATACTTTCTGGGTTTTTTTTTTTTTTTTTTTTTTTTTTTTTCCTCACAGATTTTGAAATTCTAACTAGGGAATTTTAAAGTGAGAAATTCAGGTAGAATTTGGAATGGGGATGGGGCAGCTGACTGGCCTAAGTCAATGTGTCTCTGTGATTTGTTAAGCCTTCAGCACAATCCATGACACTAGCCAGAGTAATCCAGTGTGGGCAATTGACTTATAAAAGTATAATCAGAGGAAGCTTGGAAATTAGTTCAGAAGGTGAATGAATGGAAACATTGCTCACTCTCTAAGGGAAGCAGAAGCCCAGAACCCCTGGGGACATCCTTGGCTATCTTAAGGCCTCAAAGAGATAAAAATGACTGCACAAAAGATAGATCAAAAAGACAGAAGGAACATATCCATGTGATATTGATAAGACATAGGTTTAAGCCAATCCTGAGTTCTTCTAGACTTCTGGACTTCTCAAACACATGAGCCAATAAATTCCACTATTGTTCAAGTCTCTTTGATTTGGGTTTTCTATTACTTGCATCCAAACACATTATAAGTATTTTGCTGTGGAGTTGACTTCAAAGTTTGCAGATAGGAGGAAGGGTACCACATGAAGGAACATTAATATCATGAGAGATGTTACTAGAGTTGTACTTAAAATTTATTCCATGGTCATTGGGAATCTACTGACAGTTTTAGCGTAGAGGAGAGCTACTCTTGGAGCTGTGGTTTAGAAATATAATTCTGTTGCCTTATGGTTCAACTGCTATTCTGTATCTACATATTTTTTCTCTTTCATTTTACAGGTTAATAATCACACAAAAAGAATAATTGTAAGTATCCAGGATTTCTACTAGTTGGTAAAAAAAAAAAGAAGGATTTCTGAAGTGGAAAATGACATTCTCAGGGAAGATTCTGAAAAAATATATATATATTTGAGAAACAGATGGTATCTCAGAGCCTCAAGTCTGTTGGCTTGTAACAGCAAGGCAACGAACTTTATGCCAACAAGTAAACTCATCTTCCCAGGAAAATGGCAAACCCCTCAATCACGTGGCCTCTAGTGAAACTGCCAGTATGAAGTGTTTAGATTCCCCAGGCGAAAATAAGAAACTTTGCCACAGCAGTAACTAGAAAGAGGAGACTATGGTGTAAGGAGATAAGGAAAGGCAGCGAACATTTCCTGAACCTCTAGTCAGCATCGTATAATATGTTACGTGCCTGTCATCCGTCAGCTCACTCTGTCCCCAAGGAGCAGGGATATAGGCTCCAGCCAGCATGACTTCAAAGTGCACCATGTTATGGGCAAACAAAATTTCTAAAGCTGAATTGTAAAGGTGCCAGGCAAAGACTTCCACCAACAGAGCCCAACTCAAATGCTACCTCTCCCATCCAGCTTGCATAACTTTATCTGCTCTTTGGTTTGTGCCCTCTCTGAATTCTAAAGGCTTGTCCCAGCCAATTAAACTCCAACCATCTAGGAAACAGAGTTTATTTTCTATTCATCTCTGTTCATTAGGAATTTCTGTTTAATCACTTTTTTAATAGAAAACATTTTAAGGTGGATTGAGAAGAAAAGAGGGCATGGTACTTAGTAGGGGCTGTTCAAAAATACTCTGAGGTTCCTCATTTATACATAGTGAGACTGTATTTCTCTTCCCCCTGAAAGATAAATGTGGTCATGTGACTTTTTTGGCTGATGAAATTATGAGCAGAAGCAATCTGTGTCACTTCCAAGTGGAAGGTTTAGAGCCAGTACACAATTTGCCACATTCCCTTCCCTCCTAATGTTACTGTGGAGGCCTGTAACAAGATAAATCCTCTATCCTTGAGTGAGGATGATAAGGAGGAGCTCCCTGGTGATTGTGTAGCTTGGCCCATAGAATGAGCAAAACCTGTATAGTATTAAACCATCTTGATTTGTGTATGCAATGTTTGTTACTGCAGCATAAATTAGGCTGCCCTGATTGATTCAGAAGGATTTGTCAAAACGACATAGAAGTGTCCTTTAGAATTCAAGGTCACAAAGGCAGCTGGGCTTCGAGAATGTACTAAAACCAAGGTCTAGAGAGCTGCCCAACTCACTCTCTCTTCTGTATTCCCCTCTGTGTATCTGCTTTGTGTGTCCTTTCTCCACCTCTGCTGCCTTTCTCTGGCTATATGTCTGCCCCTCTTTGTGAATCTCTCAGTTTCTCTTCCTGATCCTTCAGTCCACCCAGGTGGGATGTAGAGGGAAGATGTTTACACCAAAGTTCTTGAGAATATCTGTTATAAGTCCTTCTTTCTCTCTCTCTCTCACAGGCCCCCCCACACAAACACAATACTTGGCTTCATTTTCAAATTACTGGAGAAGGGACTCTGATCAGCCCAACTTAAATTAAGATCAGGTCCCTACCCCTAGTCCAATCAACTATGGCCAAGGGATGAAAGAAAATAATGAGGTGGGCATTTAAGAAGGGTTACTAGAAGTTAATATATAATAACAGTAACTAGCACTGAGACAAAGATTCGTCTGTGATGGTGATGGTTCATGTCTATCTATACACGCTCTATTTGTTTGTTTGTTTGTTTGTTTTGAGATGGAATCTCGCTCTGTTGCCAGGCTGGAGTGCAGTAACATGATCTTGGCTCACTGCAATCTCTGCCTCCTGGGTTCCCGTGATACTCCTGCCTCAGCCTCTCAAGTAGCTGGGACTACAGGTGCACGCCACCATGCCCAGCTAATTTTTGTATTTTCAGTAGAGATGGGGTTTCGCCATGTTGGCCAGGATGGTCTTGATCTTTTGACCTTATGATATGCCCTCCTTGGCCTCCCAAAGTGCTGGGATTATAGGCATGAGCCACTGCGCCCAGCCTTCACTCTCTTAATCTTCAGAACAACAATATGAAATAGGTACTAATATCACAAGCTGCATTTTATAGAAGAGAAAATGGAGGCATGCAGAGATTAATTAATTTGCCCAAAGTCACAAGTGTTAAACAGGTGATCAGAGATGTGCACCAGGAAGTCTCACACAAGAGTTCAAGAGTTCTTGTGCTTTTCCCAAGGGTAGGCTGTCTCTTATATAATTGGCATCTACTATAAGCACCTTGTTTCTCCTGGCAAACTCTGGGTTCCTGCAGAGTGGAAGTCCATGTCTATTATCCATTATACCTATGAGTGTTAAATGGAAGAAGTCAGCATGTACTGATTGTGGTGCTAGATGCATCCACACTAAAGGATTGTTGCCATTTAATGGCAGGAGATGTCCTGAGAGTTAAATGACTTGCCCAAGGTTTCATAATTAGTAAACCATAGAGCCATGGCTCAGATCCAAGTCTTCTCATCCTAAATCTAGCACTCTTTCCAGTTCTACTGCAGCAGGGTTTTTGTGCTGATGTCAAGAATCATGAATAAACTTGAACAAATCTATTTCCCCTCCTCCTCACTGTCTTCAAATGACACTGTCCCCAAGGGCTCTGAAGGCAGTGACAGAAGCCACTTTCCTGTAGCTGCACTGATGAAGCTGAGAAGCTTCAGGGAGAGGTCAGATGGCCAGGCTGCAGCCTAGTGATATTCATGGGATGAAGCTGGGAGGGAGTCTTCCTGCATTATCTTCATCTAGGTAATTGCACAACTGATCTTTCAGACCATTTTTCTAAGGATGGTGCTCCTAACATCAGGCTGTGTCTCATTGACTCAGGCCCTGTGAAAGCAAAGGCTTCAGGAGCAATGCTTATTATTGTTGCTGAGCTCTGGTAGAGTTGAGGCAGGCAGGGGTTGACCTTACACACACCCCTTCTCTATAGGGAATAATTACAATAAAAACAGTTACAACAATAATGATAATACCATCAGTGGGTCACTTGCCACTGACCAGTTACAAGTACACTCACATGCTAATCCAATCCTTATTTAAAGAGGAGGAAAGGCTAAGAGATTTGTCCAAGGTCGCATAGCAAATAGGTAAAACACCAAAATTTCAATTCACATTTATCTGATGCCGAAAGCTTTCCCCTGCACGGTGGTTTCACACCAGTGGACAGATGATCCACAGCAAGCCAGGAAATGGCCTTGAAATTGACCAAAGGGGCTCATCACTCCCTAGATGAGGAGGAAAGAGGTGGAGTCTGAAAAATAATGAGAATGAAGAAGGTGGGGACAATGATGAATAGGAAGAGAGAAATAAGAGGAGAGAGAGAAACACCAGAAGAACAAAGCTTGCATTGACAATCTTATGTAATTCCAACAGGTCTGGAGAAGAAAAACGCTGAGAAGGATTACAGGCTGGGTAATTGTTCTTCTGACCTTAGCTCCCCAAAGATCAATGGGTGTCCCAGCAGCCTAATTGACAAAGTACCCCACTATTCCTCAAAGCCAACTGCTTTTCCAGGAGAAAGGAGAAAGGAAAGGTTGACAGCTTCCAAAGGCTGGGGAGCACGTTCCCCTTGTGCTGCATCTGTACATGGGAGTCCACACTTGGTCTTCTAGTGCCCAAGGATCACCTCAAGTCTCAGAGAGCAGGGTGCAGGGAGTTGACAATTATTGACCCTGAAGTTCCGAGACAAGCAGCACCGGGCTCTGAGCCAAGCTATGCTGGAGTCTGAGTTCAAACGCATGGGGATTCGTTTTTTTCTCTTTAATGATTCACTATGTCTTTCTGCAGCTGAGATTAGATTAGCAATTTACAGCTATCCTTGGGCATGCCTGCCAGCTCCAGGGAAGGAGGGAGGAGAATCCAAGAAGGTAAGCAGAATTCAGAACAGGAGACACAGCTCTACCCTCTGCCTTCCGGCATATAGTGACTTCCCATTGGGGCTCAAATATTCTCTGCATCTTATCTGCTCCTTTCAGGATTTGCAGAGATAATGCAAGAAGTCTTCCACCTACTTTTTATCTTAACTCCTTAAAGAACTTCTGCCCTGAGCCCCTAACTCCTTTCTTGTTCTGGGGGCTTGGGCTAGAGAACTCTTTGATTAATTAGCCCAGTGACCTTGGAGAAGTTCCTTGAGGTCACTGTACCTGAGTTTCCATATCTAGCAAATGGGGATAATTGATGTATGTTCCTCATGGTGTCAAAGTGAGGATCTAATAGGTTAATATATATGTAAATGGATCAGAACATAGCCTGACATTCAGAAAATGTGCAGTGTAAGTTTCCAAGAAGAAAGAAGTTAAAGTTTCTTTACCTTATTCTCTCCCTTGAGCCTAAAGTCCTAGGATGTTAGCTCCCTGCAGCCTCTGCTCAAACAAAACAGAGGGCAAAGATCACGGGAAATAGGATGAGAAAGAAAAGGAAAAAAAAATTAAAGAGGAATAATATTTGCTGAGTCTGAATTATATGCCAGACACATGCTTGAGACTTCTGTATGGTTATTTTTAATATTAATAAATGTAATGATAGTAACATTATTTTAGTGAACATAGTGCCAAATCACTTCATGCAGGGCAAGTCCCGTTAGGGGGCATTACATGCATGAGCTCACTTATTCCCGAAAATAATCTGAAAAAACAGGTTCCTTTCGTCATCTCTGTTGTGGAGTTGAGCTCAGGGAGTTTGGGAGACTTGCTTTTTGGTGGCTGGATTCAAAGTGAGACATGACTTCACATTAGTACTATAGACAGCATGAGATTGTTATGGGCCAAGACCATCTGGAGGGCAGGCTGATGAGAATAACTCATAGGATCAAGACAGAAGAGCAGGCACCTCATTCAGGGATGGATTTTCTTTATTTTCATCATTAGATGATGTGGGCAGGTAAGACATTAAACCACATCAAGGTCCGAAAGAGGAGACAAAGGCTCAGAGAAGTCAGGTGGTTTGACCAAAGTCACATGGTAGATGGGGGTTAGATGACCCACTGAGGTGCTCCCACAGGACACTGCAGGTCTCATGGCCTGCTATCACCTAGGGCTCCCCTTGGAAATCACATCATCAGGGAACCCTTCCTGGACTGCCCTGGCAGAAACAACACTTTCCATCACACCCTATCCATTTACTGTGCCTGTCTTCATTTGGAGTGCTCACTATTACCACTTACCACTGCACCATGTACTTATCTATCTCATTATCTGCCCATCATCAACAGCTAAGCTTCATAGGGCAGGGAAGTTTGTTTTGTTCACTGTTATATTCCCAGCACTTAAAACGGTGTTTGGCATAGGATCAGCACTCAATACTGTTAAATGAATGAGTTAATTAATTGATTGATTGAGCATACCATCTTTTAATTGCCTTGATTTTCACATTTTCCACTATCTAAAACCTCTATAAGGTCAGGGATTGAATTTTAAGTGTCTACTACAGGGCTTGGCACATATGTGCTTGATAATTATTTTAAAATGAATAAATAAGGTAGATTAAGTATTTGAATCTTATCCTAGCTTTTGTTTCTCCTTTGTAAGTCCTGGAAAGCTCACCAAAGAGGATGAGTTTGGAGGCAGTTGCATGTAAATGTGGCTTAGCCAATGGGAAGGGAAGGGGATATGTGTCCTGGGACAGATATTTGGGAAGCGTAGAATCCATCTGTTAAGGTATGCTCAACGCCCAACTCCTGCCCACACTTTAGTGACTTAGTCAGTAGACACCCCAGATGCATATCCAGTGACTTTTACATCTTTGAGCTAAAGGACAGTTCTCTCATCTTTTCAATAAAAATGTATAACTTAATCAAGTTTCTGAGAGTTTGTTGTTTTAATACACAAAGGGTCCGTGACATCAGAGGGTGTGAAAACTCTTTCTCATCTGTTGACAGCACATTTCTCCATCCAAGGGAGGAAAAATAATCCCAGCTAGGTAAGCACCCAGGATAACAGATGTGTTTTTCCAAGATTATGCCCAAAGGACAGAAAATAAAGGCTTCGCTGAATACAGATGTCCTAAAAGCAGCAAGTTTATACTGCAACCTTGCCAAGACAATGTCTGCCATTCCCAGTGCTGAGCCAGAGTAAGAGAAAAAAAAGAATAATCAAGGAATAAATCAACTTGAAGCTCCAACTCAAACAAGAACAGACATAGAAAGGTCTCCAGGTCAAAGTTAATTGTTAAATTTGGGCTGTGCCTCTCATTCCTCTCTGTCACAGAATTTTAGCAGAGGTGGTTTTGCCTTGAAGGCTAAGACACACTGGAAGGAATAAGAGAAGCCCACATTGGGATCAAGGCTCTGCCATTTACAGCGTGAATGCAGGTAAGTCACTTAGCCTCTTTGATTTGAGGAATGTTTGGAAGGCAGGCATCACCCCAAAATATCTACCCATCCTGCAACTGATGTTTGCTATCACATGATTAGCAATAAGTCTTCCTTGCTATTAAGCATTCCCACTCTCTGCAGTCCTGGCTCATTCAGAAGAACTAGGAGACCAAATACTAGCAACATGCCAAGGGCACTAAGCTCATAAGTAGCAGAGCCTGGACTCAAGCTCACACCTGCTTAGCTCCAAATCCTGTGCTCTTATCACTATCCCTTATTTTCTTCCAAAAGGTGACCAAGAAAGCTGGTGCCCACCATCTGGGCTCAAATTAAATCAAGCTTAATACCAAGGCTAATTAAGAAAGCAGTATGGAATAGAGAAAATAGCACTGATGTGCTATTTAAGTATCAGGCTTGGACACTTACAAGGTTTGCATGACCCTTAAAAAGTCTATTAATTTTGCTTTACTGAGCTTCAGTTTTTCTCACATGAAAACTGGGAATAATGCCCATGTCACTCAAGGTAGGCTAAATTGTGATACAGCAACAAAGAGCACCAGAATGCCAGTGATTTAAAACAATGAAGATTTTCTTTGTTTTGTTTTTTTTGCTGATGCAATGTGTACTTCTCACTTCATCTGTCATCTGAGGCTTCTTCACTACATTGGCCTCACTCCTGAACCTATGTGGATGGAGCAGTCATTGATCAGACACATCTGGCCACCCTTGCAGAGGGAACAGGGAAACTAGACGGCCTCATACCTGTGCTTAAATGCTTAGCTTGAAGTTGACAATTATTTCACAGCTTCTTAGAAAGAACTGGTTATATAATATCCCCAACCACTGAGGACCAGAAACCATGCTCCTACTATTCTCTTAGAAGAATGAAGAGTTGAAGCATTTGGTGAATGGCATTAATGGTTACCCAGTTGTCCACCTGGGCTACTTCAAAGGGATGCCAGTAAAATTAAGTGAAAAAAATATGTAGGAAGATGCAGTAGTAAAATGATCTGTACATTTTTGAGCCTTAGAAAGCAGTAAATGAATAACTCACCATCTGTTTCTTCCCCCACTTGAATGTACTTTCTTCTGAGAAATTTGATTGGTGGGGACTTGTAGTGTTTCTGCTGAGGTCAGATGCTTGCATTTCCTAGCCAATGCTATCACAAGCCATTGAAATGGTAAAGCCAACTCTGAGCCCATGAAAAAGTGTTTAATATGTGAAAAAGATTATAGAATGCTAGGATTTTCGATCTACAAGAGATCTTGGTAGTCCTCAGTCCATGTGCTTACTTTTTCAGAGAAAGAAAAAGAAGCCCAGAGAAGGGCCATGACTTGCCCACAGCCAGACAGCAAGATAGTAGCAGGGCTGCAACCGGAGTCCAGGGCTCCTGACTCCCAGCAACACTGTATTATAGGCTCCTTTATTATGGTTTTGCATTCTGATGTGGAACATTTATACCGAACCCAGAGTGGCTTGTGGCTAATCTGCTTTTCCTTTAAGTTCTTTGAGTCAGTGATCTCGCTGGACACCAAAACCATTCCTCAGTAATCAAGCAAGGAAAAACAAAAGATCATCTATACCTAGCCTTTAACTTGTCTGCAAAGGCCTAATTCAATAAGAATGAAAAGACTTATTACAGAGCATTGGAGAAAGATTCTAGGAAAGCCAAAACTTAAAAAAAAAAAAAGACAAAAATAAAATTTTTGTCCTCAAAGAGCTTCCTGTCTAGTGAAGGAGAAGACATGAGTACAAATTATAGCATAAATGTAGCTAAGTGAGAGGGACTCCAAGGGTGCAATGGAAACCAATGTGAGGATGGGGGTGGAAGAAAAAGTGGTGGAGAGCAGCATGACAGGAAACTTTCTGGAGGAAGCTTCCTTCCCCTGACACGACACTTGGAGGACAAGAGGATGAAGTGGGGAGATAGTCAAAGGAAGAAGAGGAGAAGGGCATTTCAGGCAGGAGAAGGTAAATAACTGGAGAGAGAAAGCAACACATCTCATGCAGGGGACAGGACACAGCAGAGAGGTGGGAGGGGACCAGGAGTTTGGATATCCATTGTCTGAAAGCTGGGAGGAGTGGGATTATTGCTATTGTTGTGGCAAGTCTGTAGACTATGGGAAGACTGAATTTCAAGGGGTTTGAAATTTACTCTTCTCTGGCAAAATCCGGTCAAGTGACTTGGAGGAGAAAATGAATCCACTTCAAGAAATCTCTAACTTGTGATTTTTGACAAGCGGTATTCTTGAATGTCAATAAAACAGCGTAAGACCCTGCTTCCTTCTCCTCAGTTCTGAGTGAAGGCGCAAACATTTCTTTACATCTTTTCCCTTCCAGCCTGGGTGTGAGAGGCATTTATGGTGAGGAAATAAAGTCACATCAGCTGATCCTTTCTTATTTTTTCATTCCATCCCCGCTTCCCCCAACCCCAATTATGGAAAAAGAAAGCTCACCCTAAGGGACAAACAACAGATTTCTTTTACTCAATATGAGATCCTGAGGACACATGCAAAATTTTTTTCCTTGGGAGTTCCCCGTTACCATGTGCTCCTGCATACCACAGCGTTTTGGTCTTTCTACTTGCTCATCTCTTCCAAGTCACTCTAGCACTGTGAAGGCCAGAGCTGGATTCATCATCTATGCCTCGCAATGCCCAGTGTGCAAGGGAGCTTAGTAAGTGTTGAATAATGGAAAGAACAAAGGATGAATGAATGCTGCAAACTCAGGAGAGAGTCTGCTTAACTACTTATGAATTTAGCTGTATGAATGGTCTTACACTGAAATCAACCTATAATCACATTTAATTGTGCACTTAACAAATCACACATTCAACAATACGGGAATGCTTATTCTGTGCTAGGCACTGTTCTAGACATCAGTGAATAAAATAGACAAAGTCCCTGCTTATAACATTTACGCTTTAGAGAGGAAGCCAAATAAGTAAACAGACAAGCAAATACAAAATACAATGAGAAGTAGGAAAAAAAGGCTGATAAAAAAAATAAGCAACATCAAGGGATTAGAGAGTTATCAGTGGTGTCCAGAAAAAGTCTATTTGAGGAGGTGGCATTTGAGCTGAGACCAGCATGAAGTCAGGAAGCAAGCCATGAAAAAAATGTTTAAAACGTTCCAGGGAGAGCAAACAGCAAGTGAAAGGCATGGAGAAGGCTATCTGCTTGCTGCGTTGTCACAACAGCAAAATGTTCACTGTGCCAGAGAAGGGAAGCAGGGAAGAAAATGAGGTCAGAGATATCCGGGGGGCAGCAGTGGGGCCTCCAAACTCTCTCTTTAAAAAATGTATGGAGGGGGCGCCAAGATTGCCGGGAGAAGCCAGTGCCAGAACACAACTCCCAGCAAATGAGACGCAGAGGGCTGGAGGACTTCGTGGTTCGAAATGAGGTGCTGGGTTCTTTTCTGTGGGACTGCTAGGGCACCAGAATTGGGCCTAGGGAAGGAGCCGCAGGGCAAGGGCTGCCCAGGGGTGCAAATCAAGACAGGAGGGGCGTGTCCCCATCTGAAACATGCAGCTGGCTGGGAGGGTCAGGGGACTTAACCCCCTCGGTGCTCCATTTCGGATCCTGTGCTTGCCTCATCCCTTCTGCAACCCACGGTCCATGAGAGCCCTGCCAGACAGTGGGGCGCCATGGGTAGTCGATGCAAATCTGAGCAGCGGCTACAGCCAGGCGCCATAAGTTGTCACAGGGACCTGGGCAGGAGTTTGGACTAAGGCCAGTGGGACGGACGAGTCCCACAGAAGGAGGCAGAGTTGAAAGCAGGGAAACAGGCCATAAGGCCAGCAGGCCCCAGCCCCACAGAACTCAAACTGATGCACTGGCTGGAGAGGTTGGCAGCAAATACACCAGTTGGACCCCAACCAGAAAGTTAGAGCTCTGGAAGAGACGCCATTGGGAAGGCGGGGCCAATCTCACCTGCAAACAAACTCCAGGAAGGACCACCCACCCAGCAACCTGAACTGAACCTGAGAGAGCCCAACAACGCCCTCTACAGGCCAAAAAAGAAGCAGCTCCAACCTCAATAGAAAAAATACGTCCACTCAGAGACTCCTCCTGAAATCACCAACTTCAAAGATTAAAGGGAGATAAATCCACAAAGATGGGGAAAAAACAGTGCAAAAAGGATGAGACAACCAAATAGCAGAACACCTCTTCTCCTCCCAGGGATCACAACTCCTCACCATCAAGGGAACAAAAAAAAGACAGAGAATGAATCTGACGAATTGACAGAAGCAGGCTTTAGAAGGTGGGTAATAACAAACTCTGAGTTAAAAGACCATGTTCTAACCCAATGCAAAGAAACTAAGAACCTTGAAAAAAGGTTTGACGAAATGCTAACCAGGATAACGAACTTAGAGAAGAACATAAACGACTTGATGGAGCTGAAAAACACAGCACAAGAACTTTGCGAGGCATATGCAAGTTTCAACAGCTGAATCGATCAAGCAGAAGAAAGGATATCAGAGATAGAAGAGCAAATCAGTGAAATAAAATGAGAAGGCAAGGTTAGAGAAAAAAGAGTGAAAATAAATGAACAAAACTTCCAAGAACTATGGGATTATGTGAAAAAAACTAATGTACGCTTGATCAGCATACCTGAATAAAACAGGGAGAATGAATCCAAGTTGGCAAACACCCTTCAAGATATTATCCAAGAGAACTTTCCCAAACTAACAAGGCAGGCAAACATTCAAATCCAGGAAATACAGAAAACACCACAAAGATATTCCTCAAGAAGAGCAACCCCAAGGCACATAGTTGTCAGATTCACCAGGGTTGAAATGCAGGAAAAAATCCTATGGGCAGCCAGAGAGAATGGTTGAGTCATCCACAAAGGAAAGATCTTCAGACTCACAGCGGATCTCTCAGCAGAAACCCTGCAAGCTAGAAGGGAGTAGGGGCCAATATTCAACATTCTTAAAGAAAAGAACTTTCAACCCAGAATTTCATCTCCAGCCAAACTAAGCTTCATAAGTGAAGAAGAAATAAAATCCTTTACAGATCAGCAATTGCTGAGAGATTTTTTTCGCTACAAGACCTGCCTTACAGGAGCTACTGAAGGAAGTACTAAACAGGGAAAGGAATAACCAGTACCAGCCACTGCAAAAATGTACCAAATGGTAAAGAATAATGACACAATGAAGGATTCACATCAATTAACAGGAAAAACAACGAGACAGCAACAAAATGGCAGGATCAAATTCAAATATAACAATATCAATGTTGAATGTAAATGGCCTAAATGCCCCAATCAAAAGACACAGACTGGCAAACTGCAAAATGGATAAAAAGTCAAGACCCATTGGTGTGCCGTATTCAGGAAACCCATCTCACATGCAAAGATTCACATAGACTCAAAATAAAGGGATGGAAGAAGATTTATCAAGCAAATAAAGAGAAAAAAAAAAAAAAAGCAGGAGTAGCAATCCTAGTCTCTGATAAAACAGACTTTAAGCCAACAAAGATCAAAAGAGACAAAGAAGGGCATTATATAATGGTAAAAGGATCAATGCAACAAGAAAAGCTAACTACCCTAAATATTTACGCATCAATGCAGGAGCACCCAGATACATTAAACAAGTTCTTAAAGACCTACAAAGAGATTTAGACTCCCACACAATAATAATGGGAGACTTTAACACTCCACTGACAATATTGGACAGATCGATGAGACAGAAAGTCAACAAGGATATCAAGGACTTGATTGCAGATCTGGACCAAGCAGACCTAATAGACATTTACAGGGCACTCCACCCCAAATCCACAGAATACACATTCTTCTCAGCACCACGTTGCACTTACTCCAAAATAGACCACATAATTGGAAGTAAATCATTCCTCAGCAAATGCAAAAGAACAGAAATCATAACAAACAGTCTCTCAGACCACAGCACAATCAAATTAGAACTCAGGATTAAGAAAAGCACTCAAAACTGCACAATCACATGGAAATTTTAACAACTTGCTTCTGAATGACCAAGGGATAAACAATGAAATGAACGCAGAAATAAAAACGTTCTTTGAAACCAACTAGAATGAAGACACAATGTAACAGATCCTATGGGACACATTTAAAGCAGTGTCTAGAGGGAAATTTATAGCAATAAATGCCAACATGAGAAACAAGGAAAGATCTAAATTCAACACCCTATCATCAAAACTGAAAGAGCTAGAGGAGCAAGATCAAAAAAAAAACTCAAAAGCAAGCAGAAGACAAGAAATAGCTAAGATGAGAGCAGAACTGAAGGAGACAGAGACACAAAAACCCCTTCAAAAAATCAATAAATCCAGCAGCTGCTTTTTTGAAAAGATCGACAAAATAGACCGCTAGCTAGACTAATAAAAAAGAAAAGAGAGAAGAATCAAATAGATGCAATAAAAAAAACGATAAAGGGGAGATCACCACTGATTCCTCAGAAAAACAAACTACCATCAGAGATTACTCCAAACAACTCTATGCACATAAACCAGTAAATCTGGAAAAAATGGAAAAATTCCTGGACACTTGCACACACCCAAGACTCAACCAAAAAGAAGTTAAAATCCTGAATAGACCAACAACAAGGTCTGAAGTTGAGGCAGCAATTAATAGCCTACCAACCAAAAAAAAGTCCAGGTCCAGACTGTTTCACAGCTCACTTCTACCAGACATACAAAGAGGAGCTGGTACCATTCCTGCTGAAACTAATCCAAACAATACAAAAAGAGGGAATCTTGCCTGACTCTTTCTATGAGACCAACATCATCCTGATACCAAAATCTGGCAGAGACACAACTAAAAAAGAAAACTACAGGCCAATATCCATGATGAACATTGATGCAAAAATCTTCAATAAAATACTGGCAAACCGCATCCAACAGCACATCAAAAAGCTTTATCCACCACCATCAAGTAGGCTTCATACCGGGGAGGTGAGGCTGGTTCAATATACACAAATCTATAAACATAATTCACCACATAAACAGAACCAAAGGAAAAAAAAATGATTATCTCAATAGATGCAGAGAAGGCCTTTGATAAAATTCAACAGCCCTTTATGCTAAAAACTCTCAATATACTAGGTATTGATGGAACGTATCTCAAAAAAATAAAAGCTATTTATGACAAACCCACAGCCAATATCATACTGAATGGGCAAAAATTAGAAGCATTCCCTTTTAAAACTGGCACTAAGCAAGGATGCCCTCTCTCACCACTCCTATTTAATATAGTATTGGAAGTTCTAGCCAGAGCAATTAGGCAAGAAAAAGAAATAAAGGACATTCAATTAGGAAAAGAAGACAAATTGTCCCTATTTGCAGATGACATGATTGTATATTTAGAAGACCCCATTGTCTCAGCCTTAAACCTCCTTAAGCTGATAAGCAACTTCAGCAAAGTCTCAGGATACAAAATCAATGTGCAGAAATCACAAGCATTCCTATACACCAATAACAGACAAACAGAGAGCCAAATCATGAGCGAACTCCCATTTACAATTGCTACAAAGAGAATAAAATACCTAGGAATACAACTAACAGGGGATAAAAGATCTCTTCAAGGAGAACTCTGAACCACTAATTAAGGAAATAAGAGAGGACACAAACAGATGGAAAAACTTTCCATGCTCATGGTTAGGAAGAATCAATATTGTGAAAATGGCCATACTGCCCAAAGTAATTTATAGATTCAATGCTATCCCCATCAACTACCATTGACCTTCTTCACAGAACTGAAAAAAAAATACTTTAAACTTCATGTGGGACCAAAAGAGAGCCCAAATAGCCAAGACAATCCTAAGCAAAAAGAACAAAGCTGGAGGCATCATGCTACCTGACTTCAAACTATACTACAAGGCTACGGTAATCAAAACAGCATGGTACTGGTACCAAAACAGAGATATAGACCAATGGAACACAACAAAGGCCTCAGAAGCAACACCACACATCTACAACCATCTGATCTTTGACAAACTGGACAAAAGCAATGGGGGAAAGGATTCCCTGTTTAATAAATGGTGTTGGGAAAACTGGCTAGCCATAGGCAGGAAGCTGAAACTGGACCCCCTCCTTACACCTTATACAAAAATTAACCCCAGGTGGATTAAAGATTTAAACATAAGAACAAACACCATAAAAACCCTAGAAGAAAACCTAGGCAAAACCATTCAGGACATAAGCATAGGCAAGTACTTCATGACTAAAACACCAAAAGCAATGGCAACAAAAGCCAAAATAGACAAATGGGGCCTAATTAAACTTAAGAGCTTCTGCACAGCAAAAGAAACAATCATTAGAGTGAACTAGCACCTAATAGAATGGGAAAAAATTTCACAATCTACCCATCAGACAAAGGGCTAATATCAAGAATCTACAAAGAACTAAAGCAGATTTACAGGAACAAAACAAACAAACCCATTCAAAAGTGGGTGAAGGATATGAACAGACACTTTTCAAAAGAAGACAAATATGCGGCCAACAAACACATGAAAAAATGCTCATCATCATTGGTCATTAGAGAAACGCAAATCAAAACCACATCGAGATACTATCTCACACCAGGTAGAATGGCAATCATTAAAAAATCTGGAGACAACAGATGCTGGAGAGGATGTGGAGAAATAGGAACACTTTTACACTGTTGGTGGGGTGTAAATTAGTTCAACCATTATGGAAGACAGTGTGGCAATTCCTTAAGGATCTAGAAATAGAAATTCCATTTGACCCAGCAATCCTATTACTGGGTATACACCCAAAGGATTATAAATCGTTCTATCATAAAGACACATGCTCACGTATGTTCACTGTGGCACTGTTTACGATAGCAAAGACCTGGAACCAACCCAAATGCCCATCAATGATAGACTGGACAAAAAGAATGTGGCACATATACACCATGGAATACTATGCAGCCATAAAAAACAATGAGTTCATGTCCTTTGAAGAGACATGGATGAACCTAGAAACCATCATTCTCAGCAAACTGACATAAGAACAGAAAACCAAACACCGCATGTTTTCACTCATAGATGGGTAATGAACAATGAGAACACTTGGGCACAGGGAAGGGAACAACACTCACAGGGCTAGGTGGGGGGGTGGGGAGGAGGGGAGGGGTGTGAGGTGGGGAGGAGGTGGAGGGATAACACCTGGAGAAATGCCTGATGTAGGCAACACTGTCTGGGGGGATGAAGACAACAAAACCACCATGGCATGTATGTACCTATGCAACAATCCCGCAGGATCCAGTACGTGCATATGTGCCCCAGAGCCCAAATACAATTTATATATATATATATATATATATATATATATATATATAT